>NW_012101876.1:4395419-4570377 GCF_000951045.1 Mandrillus leucophaeus | reverse complement strand
ACACCAACATGGCACATGTATACATATGTAACAAACCTGCACGTTGTGCACATGTACCCTAGAACTTAAAGTATAATAAAAAATAAAATACAATAAAAAACATTTTGTTTCATTGATTTTTTGTATTAAAAATAAAATTAGGAAAAGGAAAAGGTGATCCACTCTTACACCTAGATGCTAATGAGTTTAAAGCCACAAAGATTGAAAAAACGAACAGGAACAGGGACAAGATGGCAGACTAGCCACAGCCAGGAGGATCATTCGCTAGCAAGGGACTGGGACATTGGGGAGACTGACACACACTCAGCAGATCTTCAGAGCAACGGCATTGAGAATGGACAGAGGGAGGACACAGATATGGGGCTGAAGAGGGAGGAAGCTGGGAACTATGCATGGGACTACCACGCACCAGGACTTGTTCCTGGCACCCAGTGACTCCTGGGTTAGGAGTGAGTTTCAACAGGTGAGGAGCAACTTGCTCTCACTACAGACTTCTGGAATCCTGGAAGCATGAGACCCCAAAACCGACACTGGAAATGGCAGAGAAAGCTGCTTAGAAAGGTGGCAGGGGCAGGACTCCAGCCTGTGCAGAGCCCAAAGAGTTCGGTGCGGGAACATCTGCAGTGGAGAATGGCCAGGGATGCCCATCCCCCAAGGCTCACCCTGCCTAGAGGAACTGTTGGACCTACACAGAGCAGGGCAACATTGTCCATGAGATGGGGTCAGTCCGACCTGAGTGCTGCCCTGTCTGCTGACCTCTTCTGGGGCCCCAACCTGGCTGCCCAACTGGGGCACCTCTCAGGGGCCCACATCATAGCTCCTATGCTGGCCGACTGTGCCTGACCCTTGGAGCGCTCCAACAGAGCAGTCCCTGCCAATACACACTAGCCCACTAACATGCTCCCCTCATCCACCACAGCCTCCCCACACTGCTTTACTAGCAAACACTCACCCATGGCCACCCCCTGTGTCACTTTGCCAACATGCAAGCACACGAGAAGGCCTCACCTCCCCTTCTCCACAGGTGCACACTGCTGCCAGTGTGAGTGTACCCTACAATCCCTCCACCACACCTCCAATGTCAGCATGAATGAGTGCATGGAGCCCAGCGGCCCCACCCCCTGTTGCCATTGCCACCTGCACAAACATGCACACGGAGAGCAGTGGCCCCACACTGGTACTCAATGTGAATACGCACACAGAGGCCACCAGTCTTGTGCCCACCAGCACCCCATTCCTGGGCTGACACCACTGTGACACACTGACACACTGTGAACGTGTACAAAACTGCCAGCCCCTCCACCTCCCAACACCACCACTATCATGAATGCCTGGATGAAGGTCAGCATGCCTGCACCAGCCGGTGCCCCACCCCCATGTCAACACCACTGCCACTGTGAAAGCACACATGAATGCCAGCAGCCCCATCCCATCTGGTGCTACCACTATCTTGAATACCTGCACAGGAGCTGGCACCTCTATGCCAGCCAAGAAATGTGCACTCCAATGCATTATTGCTGCTGCTGCCACATGCAAAAGAGCACAGATCTTGCTGCCACCATCCAACAAAGCACTTTGGCTGGCACTACCCATCAGAGTGTTGTGTCCAGCAGCTCAGGGACACCTTGGCCCCTTCAGCGCAGCAGGTTCCTAACCTTGAGGGGTCAGAGAACATATGCAGCCAAATTAATCTTCATAAAGGAGAAATAAGGTCCTTTTCAGACAAGCAAGTACTAAGGAAATTCATTATTACCAGACCTGCCTTAAGAGAGGTCCTTAAAGGAGTGCTGAATATACAAAGGAAAGGCCATTACTGGCTACCACAAAAACACACTGAAGTACATAAACCAGTGACACCGGCAACTACACAAACAAGTCTGCATATAACCAGGGTTAGGTTAACAACACAATGGCAGGATGAAATTCACACATATGAATACTAATCCTGAATGTAAACAGGCCAAATGCCCCCAATTAAAAGGCAGAGAGTAGCAAGTTGGATTAAGACCCAACTTAATCCAACCCAATAGTATGCTGTCTTCAAGAGACCTATCCACATGTCATGACACCTATAGGCTCAAAGTAAAGGCATGGAGGAAAATATAGCAAACAAACAGAAATGAGAAAAAAAGGATGTCTTGCTATTCTAATTTTACACACACAAAAAAAGACTTTAAACCAACAAAGATTAAAAAAAAAAAAAGACAAAGAAGGACATTACATAATAGTAATAGACTCAAATTAACAAGAACATCTAACTATCCTAAATACATATGCACCCAACACAGCAGCACCGAGATTCACTAAGCAAGTTCCCAGAGACCTATGAAGTGACTCAGATAGCCACACAATAATAGTAGGAGACTTTAATGCCCCACTGCCAGTATTAGATCATTGAGGCAGAAAACAGAAATATTCCAGACTTGAACTAGACACTGGACCAAATGGATCTAATAGACATATATAGAACTCTCCAGCCAAAAGCAATAGAATATACATTATTTTCATTGCCACATGGCACATACTCTAAAATCAACCAGACATAAAATAATCCTCAGAAATTAAAAAAAATAAAACTGAAATCACACCAATCACACTCTCATACCATGATGCAATAAAAATAGAAATCAACACTAACCACTCAAAACCAAACAATTATCATGGAAATTAAACAACCTTCTCCTGAATTACTTTTGGGTAAATAATGAAATTAAGGCAGAAATTAAGAAGATCTTTAAACTAATGAGAACAAAGCTATAACATACCAGAATCTCTGGGATACAGCTAAAGCAGTGTTAAGAGGGAAGTTTATAGCACTAAACACTCACATCAAAAACTCAGAAATATCTCAAATTAACAACCTATTATCACAACTAGAGGAACTAGAGAACCAAGAGCAAACTGAACCCAAAGCTAGCAGAAGAAATAACCAAAATCAGAGCTGAACTGAAGAAAATGGAGATGTGGGGGGGAAAAAACCTAAAAGATAAACAAATCCAGAGTTGGTTCTTTGAAAAAAATTAGTAAGAGATGTTAGCAAGACTAATACAGAAAAAAAGAGAGAAGAACCAAATAAACACAACTAGAAATGACAAAGGGGGCATTACCACTAACCCCATAGAATTACAAAAAACTCAGATTACTATGAACACCTCTATGAACACAAACTAGAAAATCTAGAAAAAGAGATAAATCCTGGACACATACAATCTTCCCAAGAGTGAACCAGGAAGAAATTGAATGCCTGAACAGATCAATAAGAAGTTCTGAAATTGAATCAATAATAAAAAGCCTACCAACCAAAAAATGCACAGGACCAGGTGGATTCTAAGCCAAATTCTACCGATGTATAAAGAAGAGCTGATACTATTCCTACTGAAACTATTTCTAAAACTTGAGGTGGAGGGACTCCTCCCTAACTCATTCTGTGAGGCCAGCATCACTCTGATACCAAAACTTTGAGACACACACATATACAGAAGAAAAAAAAAAAAAAAAACTTCAGGCCAATGTCCTTGATGAATGTAGATGTAAAAGTTGTCAACAAAATACTAGCAAACTGAATCCAGCAGCACATGAAAAAGCTAAACCACCACGATCAAGCGGACTTTATCTCTGGTATGTGAGGTTGGTTCAACTCATGCAAATCAATACATGTGATTCATCACACAAACAGAACTAAAAACAAAAACTACATGATTATCTCAATAGATGGAGAAAGGCTTTTGATAAAATTCAACATCCCTTCATGTTAAAAACCCTCAACAAACTAGCGATTGAAGGAATGTACTTCAAAATAATAAGAGCCTGATATGGTTTGGCTGTGTCCCCACCCAAATCTCAACTTGAATTTTATCTTCCAGAATTCCCACATGTTGTGGGAGGGACCCAGGGGGAGGTAATTTAATCATGGGGCCAGTCTTTCCCTTGCTATTCTTGTGACAGTGAATAAGTCTCACAAGATCTAATGGGCTTATGAGAGGGTTCCGCTTTTGCTTCTTCCTCATTTTCTGTTGCTGCTGCCATGTAAGAAGTGCCTTTCACCTCCAGCCATGATTCTGAGGCCTCCACAGTCATGTGGAACTGTAAATGCAATTAAACCTCTTTTTCTGCCCAGTCTCAGGCATGTCTTTATCAGCAGCATGAAAACAAACTAACACAGAACCATCTATGACAAACCCATAGCCAACATCATAATGAATGGGCAAATGTTGGAAGCATTCCCCTTGAAAACCAGAACAAAACAAGGATGGTCTCTCTCATCATAGTACTGGAATAAATAATTCAACATAGTACTGGAAGTCCTGGCCAGAACAACCAGGCAAGAGAAAAAAATAAAAAGCATTTAAATAAGAGGAAGTCGAATTATCCCTGTTTGCAGACAATATGAGTCTATAACTAGAAAATTCCATAGTGCCTGCCCAAAAGCATCTTGATCTGATAAACAACTTCAGCAAAGTTTCAGGATTAAAAAAATAAATGTACAAGAATCAGTAGCATTCCTATATACTAACAGCATTCAAGCTGAGAGCCAAATCAAGAACATGATCCCATTCACATTAGCCACAAAAGGAATAAAATACCATCTAATCAGGGAGGTGAAAGATTTCCACAATGAGACTTATGAAACACTGCTCAAATAAATTAGAGATGACATAAACAAATGGAAATACATTCAATGATATTCCTATCAAACTAGCAATGATATTCTTCAGAGAATGAGGAAAAGAAACTATTTTAAAATTTAGATGGAACCAAAAGAGCCTAAATAGCCAAAGCAATCCTAAACAAAGCTGGAGGCATTACATTACCTGACTTTGAACTATACTACAAGGCTACAGTAACCAAAACATCATGGTACTAGTACAAAAGCAGCACGCAGACCAATGGAACTGAATAGAGCCCAGAAATAAGACTGCACACCTACAACCATGTGATCTTTGACAAAGCTGACAAAAACAAGCAACAGGGAAAAGACTCCCTATTAAATAAATGGTGCTGGAATAACTGGTTAGCCATATGCAGAAGATTGAAACTGGACCCCTTCCTTACACGATATACAAAAAATCAATCCAAGATGGATTTTAAAAACTGAAATGTAAAACCCACAATTATAAAAACCCTGGAAGATAACCTAGGAAATAGTATGTTGCACATGGGACCTGGCAAAGATTTCATGACAAAGACATGAAAAGCAATTGCAACAGAACCAAAAATTGACAAATGAGACCCAATTAAACTAAAGAGTTCAAGATCAGCCCAAGCAACATAGTGAGATCCTATCTCTATAAGAAATTTTTTAAATGGGCCAGATAGGGTGGCACAAGCTTTTCAAAAGGCTGAGGTGGGAGAAGTACTTGTGCCCAGGAGCTCAAGGCTGCAGTGAGCCATGATCATGCCACTGTACTCTAGTCTGGATGACAGAGTGAGACCTTGTCTCAAAAAACAAAAATAGGAATGAATCTTAGCAATATAAAGAATGAAAACATGAATTCCAGAAAACTACATAGAGCATAATATCCTTTTTATAGCATTAGAAACAATTAAAAACAGTTTTAAAGGAGTGTAAATGCGATAAAATTATATTTTAAAAATCAATGGATGGTTTCCAGCCTACCATATAAGAAGCTTAGAAGTCATCATGCCATCCTAACAAGTAAAAAGCTGAACAAACTGAAAAATCAACTATTCTTCTTAGATCTGTAACAGAGGAAAGGTCACAGGACAAACCACGGCCCCCAAATTGGAGAGACTAACAGGCAAATAGAGAATCACAACTTACCAGAAAAGAAATCCATGAACTAAACCATCTGTGTGAACCCATGCTGGGGTAGGAAAACCTGAACTGTTTGACAAACTGCTGGAGCCTTAAAGTGTACAAGTCTGAGAAATAAAAACTCCAGGCACAGAGAACCCACTCTTGTGAGTTCACGTCCTGGCGCTCCACTGGGAACTCACAGTAAATACTGGAGAGAAATACCCTCATGCTTCTGGCAGGAGGAGAGAAATAGGAGCCACTTTGAAACACGCCAGAGCACTTTGCTCTTCTTAACAAGTACTGCCCTCAGGGGAAAGTAGTTAAGGATTTCCTAACCAACTGGGGTTTTATCAGAGCTTAACTGACCCGGAGGAAGAAATATCCAACTCCAACCCCCTTTAGATTTCCCTGTGGGAGAAGGAAAACACCCATCTCCTGCCCACTCTAGCCATCCAGTCTCACCAAGGTAGGACAGGAGACTGAGAAGCACTTGTGGAATTCATAATCCAGAGACATAGGCTAACTAAAAGACTGAGGCCTACTTATACAACTATAGAACGCTTCCTCTCCTTACCACCACATTACCAAAGGCCTACTGACTGCAGTTCCTTTTACCCAGCACATTGTATCCAGCTACCAGGAAAAAATTACAAGACTTTCTAAAACGAAAAAAAAAGTTTGAGGAGACATAGCAAACATCAGAACCAGACTCAGACGTGGCAGGGGTGTTGGAATTATCATACCAGGATTTAAAACAACTAGGATTGGCAGGGTACAGTAGCTGATGCCTGTAATCCCACCACTTTGGGAGGCCAAGGCAGGCGGATCACCTGAGGTCACGAGTTCCAGACCAGCCTGGCCAACATGGTGAAACCCCGTCTCAAAATACAAAAATTAGACGGGCATGATGGCAGGTGCCTGTAGTGCCGGCTGCTCGGGAGGCTGAGGTGGAAGAATCGCCTGAACCCGGGAGGCGGAGGTTGCAGTGAGCCGAGATGGCACCGCTGCCCTCCAGCCTGGGTGACAGAGCAACACTCCGTCTCAAAAATAAATAAATAAATAAATAAATAAATAAATAAACAAACAAACAAACTAGGATTAATATGCTAATGGCTCTCATGGATAAAGTAGACAGCACACGATAACAGATGGGCAATGTAAGTACAGAGATGGAAATTCTAAGAAAGAACCCAAAAGAAATGCTACACATCAAAACACCATAACAGATCATGAATGCCTTTGATGAGCTTATGGGCAGGCCAGACACTGAGGAATAAATGTCTGAGATTGAGAATATCTCAACAGAAACTTCCAAAACTGAAAAACAGAAAAATGACCAAAAAGACCCCAGAATCTCCAAGAATTGTTGGGCAACTACCAAAGGTATAATATGTGCAAAATGGGATTACTAGGGAAAGAAAGAAAAAAATAAATAAAAGTAATATTTGAAACAATGAGAGAATTTTCCCAAATTAACATCAGACACCAATTCACAGATACAGGAAGCTTAGAGAGCACCAAGCAGGATAAATGCCAAAAAAGTACATCAATGCATAACATTTTCAAACCATAGACAATCAAGAGATAAAGAAAAAAGCCTGACCGGGCATGGTGGCTCACGCCTGTAATCCCAGCACATTAGGAGGCTGAGGCTGGTGGATCACCTGAGGTCAGGAGTTCAAGACCAGCCTGGCCAACATGGTGAAACCCCTGTCTCTACCAAAAAATACAAACATTAGCCAGGAGTGGTGGCAGGTGCCTGCAGTTCTAGCTACTCAGGAGGCTGAGGCAGGAGAATCGCTTGAACCCGGGAGACAGAGGTTGCAGTGAGCCGAGATCATGCCACTGTACTCCAGCCTGGGTGACAAGAGAGAAATTCCATCAAAAAAAAAAAAAAAAAAAAAAGAAAACAAAAAACCTGAAAGCAGCCAGGAGGTGGAAACCCCTTACTTGGAGAAATGATGAGAATTACATCCAACTTCTCCTCAGAAATCATGAAAGTTGGAATAAAATATTTAAGGTTTTGAGATAATTCTGGGAAATTACCCTTCAAAAATTAAAGAGAGAGAACCAAGACGCAATAGGGAAAGGATAGTCTCTTCAGTAAACAGTGCTGGAGAAATGGGATATCCACATGCAAAAGAATGAAACTGGACACGTGTCTTACACCATCCACAAAAACCAACTCAAAATGTATAAAAGACCTAAATATAAGACCTGATATGACAAAACTCCTAGAAGGAAAGATAGGAGAAAAGTCTCTTAACATTGGTCTTAATGATTTTGGTTATCACACCAAAAGTTCAGGCTGCAAAGGCAAAAATAAATAAATAAAAAATAGATGGGCATACATCAAACTAAAATGTTTCAGCACAGCAAAGGAAATAATCAACAAAATGAAAAGGCAGCTTACAGATTGGTAGCAAATATTTGAAAACCACATATCTAATAAGGAGTTAATATTTTAAAAACCTCATACAATTCAACAGCAGAAAAGAAACCTGATTAAAAAATGGGTAAAGGACCTGAATAGAAATTTTTCCAAAGACATACAAATGGCCAACAGGTGTATGAAAAAGTGTCCAACATCACTAATCAGGGAAATGCAAATCAAAACCACAATAAGGTATCAGCTCACTCCTGTCAGGATAGCTATTATCAGAAAGACAAGAGATAACAGATGTTGAAGGTGTAGAAAAAAGGGAACCCTTGTACACTGTTGGTGGGAATGTAGATTGGTGCAGCCACTGTGGAAAACAGTATGGAGTTGCCCAGAGAAATTAGAAATAGAACTACATATGATCCTGCAATCCCTGCATCCCTCTTCTGGGTATATACCAACAAAGGAAATGAAATTCCCACCTTGTAAAGATATCTGCACTCCCTTGTTCATTGCAACACTGTTCACAATAGTCAACATATGAAAACGACTGAAGTGCTCATCGTGGATGAATGGGTAAAGAAATTGAGATACACACACACAGAGAAAGGGAGGAAGAGAGAGAAAGAGAGAGGAATGTTATTCAGTCTTAAAAAAGGATATCCTCCCATTTGCCACAACATGGATAAGCCTGGATGACATTAAGCTAAGTGAAGTAAACCAGAAATAAAGAAAAAAACTGCATGATCTCATGATCTTACTTATATGTGGAATCTATTTTTTAAAAAGTTGAATACATAGAAATAGAGAATGACATGGTGATTACTGGGGAAAGCGGGAGGATATAAGAGATGTAGGTCAAAAGAAATAAAGTTGCAGATATATAGGATGAATAAGTCTGGAGATTTAATGTACATGAGAATTACAGTTAATAATATACTATTGTAGTCACAAGTTTGGCTAAGAGATTTTAGGCACTCCTGCCATTGTGTTAGATGAATGACATATTATTTGACTGATCATTTTGCTATATATATTAAAATGTCATGTTGCATACCTTAAAGATACACAATAAAAAAGGGGAAAAGAAATACTTTCTCAGACAAATATTGACAGAACTTGTAGTAGATCTGCTTTGCAATAAATATTAAAATAAACTTTTTATAGGAAAAAATTATGTATGTCAGAAACTCAAATATACATAAAAAGCATCAGAAAATAAAATACAACCATTTATTTTTCTAATTTGTAATTCATCTAACACATAACAGATGAAAATAGCAACAATGCATTTGATTATGTATGCTTGTATGTGCGTATGTTTATGTGTGAAATGAATGACAGCAATGTTACAATAGATGGAAGGGAGAAATTAAAATTATTATATCTTACTTGCATTACGCATGAAGCAGTATAGTGTTATTTGAAAGTAGACTTGGATTAGTTGCAATGTATGTCATATACTCTAGGCAACCATTAAAAACAGTGTAAAAAAAGGAAGTGTAACTGTTATGCTAAGAAGGGAGGGAAAATGTAACCATAAAATGCTCAGTTAAAACCACAAAAGATAGACAAAGAATGGAAGATAAAAATAGGAACAAAGAACAAGGGTGTCGAATAGAAACAGGTAACAAATATGGTAGCTATAGATGCAAATATATCAATAATCATTTGAATGTCAATAGTCTAAATGCCCCAATTAAAAAGACAGTTTGTCAGAGTGGATCAAAAAACAAGATCTCACTATAGGTTCTGTACAGGAAGCCCACTTTAAATATAAAGCCAGATATAGATTAAGAGTGAATAGGTCAGGTGTGGTGGCCTGTAATCCCAGCACTTTGGGAGGCCGAGGTCAGCAGATCATGAGGTCAGGAGATCGAGACCATCCTGGCCAACATGGTGAAACGCTGTCTCTACTAAAAATATAAAAATTAGCTGGGCATGGTGGCACGTGCCTGTAATCCCAGCTACTCGGGAGGCTGAGGCAGGAGAATCCCTTGAACCCGGGAGGCAGAGGTTGCAGTGAGATGAGATAGCACCACTGTACTTCAGCTTGGCGACAGAGGGAGACTCTCATCTAAAAAAAAGTGAATGGATGGAGAAACATGTACTATGTTAACACTAAGCAAAATAAAGCTGAAGTAGCTATATTAATTTCAGACAGATCAAACTTCAGAGCAAGAAAAGTTATCAGGGATAAGGAATGGCATTACCTAATGACAAAGGAGTCAATTCTGCAAGAAGACATAATAATCCTTAACAGGTATGTGCCTAACATCAGAGTGTCAAAACACATAAGGCAAAAACCAATAGAACTATGAAGAGAAACAGATGAATCCACTATTAGAGTTGAAGACTTTAATACCCCTCTATCAGAAATAAACAGATCCAGCAGGCAGAAAATCAGTAAGGACACAGCTGAATTCAACAATGCCATCAATCAACTGTATATAATGGATACCTATAGACTACTTCATTCAACAACAGAAGAATATACATTCTTCTCAAGCTCACATGGAACATTCACCAAGATAGACCACATTCTGAGCCACAAAACGCGTTAACAAATTCAAAAAAACAGAAATCATACGATGTCTGCTCTCACATGACAATGGAGTTAAACTAGAAATAAAAATGTAGCTGGAAAAATACCAAAACACACAGCGATAAAACAACATACTTCCAAATAACATGAGTCAAAAAAAAAGATAAATTAAAAGATGAATAAAATGAAAATAGAAACACAGCTTATCAAAATTTATGTGATACAGTGAATTAAATCCAAAGCAAAGAAAAATTAGAGGAAAAATAAAAATTTTAAAAAGAAATCAATAGAAAAAAATCAACAAAACCAAAAGATGGTTCTCTGAAAAAGAAAAAAAAAACAACCAGTAAAATTGATAAGCCTTTAGCCAGGCAAACTAAGAAAAAAAGAGGACACAAATTACTAATGTCAGAAAAGACAGGACATCACTGCAGATCCCACATTAAAAGGCTAATCAAGGAATAATATGAAGAGCTATATGACCATAGATGGACCAATTCCTTGAAAGACACAAGCTGCCAAAACTCACACAAGAATATACAACTTGAACAGGCTTATCTTTAATAAATAAATAATAATCTCCCAAAACAGAAAATATCCAACCCAGGTACGTTCACTCCTGGGTTTTACCAGACATTTAAAAAAGAAATTATACCAATTTTATATAATGTCTTTCAGAAGATAGAAGCACAGGGAATACACCATATGTCATCAGGAAAATGCAAATTAAAACAAGCTACCACTACACACCTCTTAAAGTGGCCAAAGCCCAGAACACTGACATCATCAAATGCTGGCAAGGAGTTTGAACAATGTGAACTCTGATTCATTGCTCATGGGAATGCAAAACGGCATAGCCACTTTGGAAAACAGGTTGGCAGTTTCTTGCAAAACTAAACCATAAGAGCCAAATGAGTTGAAAACTTATGTCCCCACAAAAACCTGCACATGGATGTTTCTAATAGCTTTATTAGTAATTGCCAAAACTTGGAGGCAACCAAGATATACAGCAGGTAAGTGGATAAAGAAACACTGGTCCATCCAGACATTGAAATAGTATTCAGCGCTAAAAACTGAACTATCAAGCCATGAAAAGACATGGAGGAAACTCAAATGTTTATTGCTAAGTGAAGAAAGCCAATCTGATCATTGTGGCTCTGATTTTCATTTCCCTATTGATCAGTGATGTTGAGCTTTTTTAAAATATGTTTGTTGGCTGCATAAATGTCTTCTTCTGAGAAGTGTCTGTTCATGTCCTTTGCCCACTTTTTAATGGGGTTGTTTATTTCCTAGTAAATTTGTTTCCATTCCTTGTAGATTCTGGATGTTGGATTCCTCAAAGACCTACAACCAGAAATACCATTTGACCCAGCAATCCCACTACTGGGCATATACTCAAAGGTATATAAAAAATTATATTATAAAGATACATGTACACATATGTTCACTGCAGCACTATTCACAATAGCACAGACATGGAATCAACACAAATGCCCATCAATGATAGACTGGATAAAGAGAATGTGGTACATATACACCATGGAATACTATGCAGCCATAAAAAGCAATGAGATTATGTCCTTTGCAGGGAAATGGATGAAGCTGGAAGTCACTATCCTCAGCAAACTAATGCAGGAACAGGAAACCAAACACCTCGTGTTCTTATAAGTGGGAGCTGAACAATGAGAACACATGGACACAGGGAGGGGAACAACACACACTGGGGCCTGTTGAGGGAGGGTGGGGTTGGGGAGGAGAGCATTAGAGAAAAGAGATAATGCATGTTGGGCTTAATACCTAGGTGATGGGTTGATAGATGCAGCAAACCACCATGGCACATGTTTACCTTTGTAACAAACCTGCACATCCTGCAATGTATTCTGAAACTTAAATTTTTTAAAAAAGAAAGAAAAAAAGGGCAGAACACAAAGATCTTTAGGTCAATCATTCTGATACTATGATGGTGGACACATGTCATTATAAATTGTCTAAATCTACAGAATGGACGACATGAAGAGCAAACCCTAATGTAAATTATGGACTTTAGGTGATGATGTGCCAGCATAGGCAGGTTCATCAATTATAACAAATGTCCCATGCTGATAGAGGATATTGACAATCAGGGAGGCTATGTATGTGTGATAGAGGATATATGGGAAATCTGTCCTTCAGCTCAATTTTGTTGTGATGCTAAAACTGCTCTAAAAAAAAAAAAAGTATTTTTAAAAAGGAAATAATAACCATAAGGACCAGGATAGTAGTTATGTAGGATGTGTGGGGCAGAGAGAAAGGACTGAAAATAAACTCATTGTTGATATGTTATCAACATTCCAGTTTTCATGTGGTAGAGGTTTACGGTTTATTACTAATAAACAAGCAGATAAATAGAACTTCTTGCAAGGACCCATAAATGAGTAGGTAATGAACTGTGGGTTAGAATTAACCCAATTCTATGTACCTGAGATCCAATACATGTATATTTAAAAAACAAAAACAAAAAGTTTTACAATTAAATACTGTTGAAGGAAAGAGATCAGGCAATTAAGCCCCCAGTTCATTTAAATGCTGGGAGCAGGTATGAAACAACTGCGGGAAAAATTTGTCCCACTGAGACAGTTGTCTGTAATAAGTTTTGTACTAGTGTGGCAGGAAACAAGGAGCATATTTTGATCAAAAAAACCTTCCTAGAGCCCATTTTTCATGGTGCACTGCAGAACCCAATTAAAGGAACTCAAAGAAATACAATTTCATCAATGAAAAACCACCTAGAAATAACGATAATCTCTGTGGCTGACCCTTCTAGTTCTTCACCGAAAATTAGTGCTGCCTATTTCACATTGAGAAGTTGTCACTGAGCCATGGCAGCCAGCAGGGGGCTGTATTTTCTAGCTCCACTTGCAATGGCTAAATGAGTGCCAGCCAGTGGAACCTCAGCAGAAACTCCCACAGGGGGCACCTCAATCTCTCCTCCCCTTCTGATTGGCTGGAATGGAGACAACCTCAAGTGCCAAATGTTGAAGATGGCAAGGTTACTCTCAGCATGGGGACCTGAATGGCTGTGTGGACAGGTGCCACCCCATGTATGTGTTTATAGACCTACTTCTGTTAAATCAGTGATAATTTAACTTACTATTGTGTGTACATCAGTATACATTTTTAGGTTTATTAGCTACAGCAGCAAGCATTACCCAACGTAGCCTCTAGCACATATGGTTGTAGGATAGCATGAAATAGTACGGATAGGAGAGAAATTCTGAACAGGGGATAGGAGGTGTGAGAAATTCCTGAGGCAAAAGCAGAATCACTCCACTGAAAATGACTTGGCAATACTGAGGTCACACTCCAATTATACTAGGATCCACCTGTAAGGCTGTGTAGGCTAGTAGTTAAACTCATGGATTCTGGCATCAAACTGCCTAACTAAAATCCTAGTTCTACAGCCCATAAGCTGCATGACTAAGCAAGTAATTTAATAGCTTTGAACCCATTTCTCATCTATAAAATGGTGCTAGTAACCATACCCACTTTAAGGAATTGTTGTGGGGGTTAAATGAACTGATGTGTGTAAACGAGTTGGCACAGTATCTTCTTTGTAGCAGATACTAAATAAATGTTAGCTGTTGTCATTATTTTTATTTTTGTTGCCATCTTTACAATGGGACAGCTTGTGAGTAACCTAGCAAAGGCACTGGCTAAAGAATACCCTGGGCAAGGAACTTTATTTACTCCCTCTCTTCAAGTCTTTCCTTATCACATTTTCAAACCTTAACACGTCTACATGCTTTAATAACATTTGCTTAGGTATAATATTTTGCCTGTATATACCCCTGTAAAGTAGGTATAATTTTTTATTCATTTTCTTACAAAGGAAACATCTAAGGCTTGGCAAAGTTGAGCATTTCCTCAGGTCACAGCCAGTCCCGCTGATCTGAGTCCAGTACTTTTTCCACTATATCATATTGCTTTCCTTGAGGCAAAGCTTTGCATGATATCCAGTTCTCTGCAGATGAAGGAATTTTATCCAATGTGTTAGAATGTACCAGATAATCTGTTGGTAATTATTTTTCACTGGAAATTTCCTTAAGTTGTCTTCTTTCTCAATGAATGGTTACCAACTACTGTGAATTTCTGCCATTGACAGCTAATCCCATTAAGTCTGAATAGAGGCTCTGTATCTCCAAGTTGCTGTTTTTCTGTATTTGGCCAAGATACAAAAGGGCAGCCATACTGACACAATTTATAACAGCCAATAATGACATCAGCTAGTCTGAAATCTGTCCAGCAATACCCAAGAGAACTAGAGAGATAATAAAATATTTGGTCACTGATAAAATATTTATTACAGCTAAATCAAAAGCATGCATGGCAGGAAAAATGAGGTTTAACTGGTACTCTTGAATATCCCAGCAGCTAAGCCCAAAGTAGACATTCAACAAATATCTGCTAATTGTCGACCACCTAAGTTTTAGGCTTGGAAAAGCAAAATGCAACTAAAGAGATTCACACAGTAGCATTTGAAAGCTAGCATGGATTTTCTCTATTAGCTCAAGTATTAGGCACCTTTGAAAACTATTCTGACCTTGCATTGAGCAAACTAAGTAGAGAAAAACTCCTAAGATCCCTAGGCTGACAGACTCTAGTTGGTGGGGTGTTGGGGTGTTCCTGGAATGAATAACAGCTACTACTGAGCACTACTAAGTGCCAGGCATTATTCTAAGAGCCACACTTAATTGTCTCACCAACCTGATGGGTACCAGACCCACTTTACAGATGAGATTGAGTTAGAGGGTTAAGTAACTTGCCGAAAGTCACACAGCTATTAATTGATAGAGATAGAACTAATCAATCACATGTGAATGTAGTGTCCCTAACTGTGTTAAGGGAAATAGACAATCTAATTGCTGAGCTGTAACAAATACACTAAAGAAGAATTAACTGTTAAATCATGCACAGTTGAATGTGACTGCCATCTCAGTAAGTGGTACCACTACCCACCAAGTTTCCTCAGCTAGAAATGTAGGAATAATTGACTCATCTCCTTTCACCTCCCTGAGCAGACACTATTAGTTTTACTTAAAAAAATTAGATCTCAGATCCAGCCAGTCGTCAATACCTTTTTTACTTCCCCCTTAATCTAAGACACTATCATCTCACCCGAATTCTAGCAAAAGCTTTCTAACTGGACTCCTTGCTTCCACTCTTGCCAATTACATATTATTCAAGTGTGCTTCATTTTAAACTAAAAATGACATAGTATCACATCTACTCAAAACTACTTTCCATGTTCATCAGGGCCCTCCATGGTCTAGGCCCTGTTAATCCTCTGACTTCATCTCCTTCCTCTCTCTCACCACTCCAGCTTCACTGATTTCACTTTTCCTTGAACAGGACATGCTTGTTCTACCTCAGGGCCTTTGCAGTTCCTGCTACTTTGGTTTCCTTAGATGTGTGTTTAAATATTATATCCTTCTTAAAAGGACGTTTTGTTAGCACCCTATTGAAAATAATTTCCCCTTCTCTATCCATCTACCCCCAATCACTCTTCTCTTCAGAGAACTTGTCTTCGTCAGATAATCTATTGTGGTAATATTTGTTTCCTTGTTTATGGTCTTTCCTCATAAAAATGTGAGTACCACAAGGGCAGGTATTTGTGTTTTTGCAGGCTGCACCCTGGAGTCTGAAACAGTGCCTGACCCACTGTGGTACTTTAACGAACAAGTAAATGAATGGATGTATAGGGATGAATGAATGAAAAAAGACAGGTGTCTCTGGTGTGAGGACAGAAGGACTCACAGAGAAAGTGAGACCTGAGTTTGACTTTAAAGGGTGAACAGAATTTGGTTATATATAGAAAGAAGTGGAGAAGAATTTGTTTCATGAAGATGCATGAGCAGAAACCACCATGTAAGACTCACTATTGAAGTTTTCTGTATAGCAGAGTTTACAAGAGCATCCCCTTCTAGAAAATCAAAAATAGAAAATTTGGCTCACTGGCCTGGAGAAATGGCTAGAATAAGGATATTGAACTCTCTTTATGTGTCAGCTACCATTTAGTACTCATAGCAATTCTGTGAAATTACATTATTTTTTCCACTTTACAGATGAGGAGTTGAGGCTCAGAAACCAGATAACTTTTCTAAGGTCCTATAGTGAGAAAGTAGTACAAATGGGATTTGAACCTAAGCAGTTTCACAGTCGCAAGACTAATCAAAGTGTTTTACTGGAACCTTATGTTAAAGAACAGTCATAGATAAGAAAAGAAACTTAGAAGTCTGGTGAAAAGTAGATACAGGGCTTCGCCCTACAAAATCCACATGGTATACGAGTCCCAAAGTGAGGAATTAATGCAAAGACTGGTTTCAACCATGAAACTGCTCAGCAGCTGCAGAGGCAAAGGCAAAACTCTTTAGGGGCATTTTCACCACTTTAGGTACATAGGAATCTCTCAAACACATAAAAATAGCCACCGCTGAAGACAAGTGCAGAAAAAACTACAACTATGAAAAAAAATGAATCACTCAAAGGGAGGAGAAGCTTTCACAAAGAGGAGATGTGGCATCCAAGACCACTGGCTAATAATTCAAAAGACATTGCAAAACAAATTTGTGAAAAGTGCTTAAAGAGATTATAGAAAGCCATAGTGAAATAAAGGAAGAGCATAAAATAGCTGGAGCACATAAAAGTATAAAATGAGGTATGGATTTGAAAAACAACCATAAAAATATCTATCCATGGAAAATACGTTCACTGGAACTAGAATTGATTCATTAAACATTGTGTTTTATACAGAACATTTAAAACGAGAATTAGTCACCCAGAGTAAAGAAAAATAAAGACAGAAAATAGAACGGGGAAGTTAAAAGCCTGGAGTGAGAACAACTGGCATGGGTCTAACAGGAATAGTGAGGGAGGAAAAAAGAGAATGAGACACAATGTCTGAAGAGGTCATGGATGAGAATTTTCCAGAACTGAAGGAAAATACTATGAGTTCTCTTGGGTGGAACAAACTAAGACTCGAATTGAGGAGGTAAAATGAATCAACAGATGAATGAGATTTGATGAGTAAACTTCTCATTTATATCAATAGATGCCAGAGACTAATATAAATGCTACTATAACATAGTATGAAAAACCCAATACTCATTGTAATTCAAAAATGAGAGTGAAATAAAACATTAACAGAAAAAATCTACTTCTAGATATTCACCGGAAACACTATGATTAAACCCAGAAAAGAAAATGAAGGAAGCAATGATAATAATTTGAATGTAGGTAAATCTAAGTAGGTACTGACTGTGGAAAAAAATAACCCACGGTGTTTTAAAATAAAGTGTAGCTAAAATATTCAGTAATAAAAATGTGAAAGATGAGAGGGAAATCAAGGAAAACATATTTCTGAGTTCTCATGTTACTCAAGAAAAGTATAGGTATTTACTAAGATTAAACTCTGATAAATCACACACAGTATTCCAAAGGCATTATGACAAAATGCAAACCCAAACCATTATGACTTTGCAAGAAATTAAGGAAAATACAGTAAGTACCAATCATAAAGGAGAGGACTGGTGAATGGAAATACATTAAAATGTTAGTGCTGACAAAAGACATCATAAATAAGAAACAAGCTACAATAAGGAGAAATATATTTAACTGTGAATCAGTATGAAATCACTGACCCCAGCAGAAAGATGGACAATGAATATGAACATGAAATTCACAGCAGAGGTAATCTGAATGGTCAATAGCCACATGAAAAGATTCTTAGCCTTATCAGTAATAGGGAAATGCATATTAAAACAGTGAGATTCCATTTCCCTTCTATTAGACTGGCCAAAATGAGTTTGACAATACCAAAATTTGATAAGGATGCAGGGAAATTAGAATTCATATACATGGCTGGTGGGAATATAATTTGATGCACTCACTTTGGGAGCAATTTGGCAATTTCTAGTAAAATTAAAGATGACCTAGCAATTTCATTTAAAGTAGATATCCTAGAGAAATTATAGTACATGTGTACAAGAGAATATATGTTCGTAAAAATTCTTAATGTTCATGCAGGAGTTAAAAAAGTAAACTGGCGTGCACACACACATACATGGGAATATTGTTCAAACATTAAATGAATAATTTAGATCTACATGCCTTCAAGAGGAATAAATCTCAAAACATAGTGAGAAAACTATTTGTAGGTTGACATGACCTACCCACAACAGGGCTCCTATCCTTGGATGAGAGGCTTAGGGAACAAGTCTCAGAAGTACAATACCATCCATGTAAAATTATCAAAACACACCAAAATATGAAGTGTTTAAGCAGAGGTACATTAAAACAAAACTTGGAACAATACGAATCAACTTTAGAACAGTGGTCCTCGCTGGGAATGCAAAGTGGAAAATGGGAGCAGATGGGGGGACCAAGAGGATTTCTAACTTGTCTAATATTTTATTTTGTAAAAAAGTCTGAACATTGAAAGATGTTATTGTTAAATCTGGGTAAGGAATAGTTATTACATTATTCACTATGCTTTTTTGTGTATTTGAAAAAAATCATAAGAAAAAAGGAATGCTAAATGATGTAATGCAAGAAGAAGGAACCAACAAAGGTCTTTAAAAAAGGAGTGTTCATATCTTATGAAAACCAATGTGGTAGAGGGTTGGAGGGTAAGCGGGAAGCAGGTGACGAAGTGATGAAATCCATTGTTATTAAATTAGGTGGAGCACCTGTGCTTGACACCGTTTTTGCTTTTAATTCCCAAGATGTAAGGCTATGAAACACTTATTGACAGAGGCAACAAACTGCACCTGTTAGAAAATATGGTAAAATATGGCCGCTATTTCTTTGCCACTGCTCCCACTGAGAGGAAAAGTCGAATTTCCCTTGCCCTAAATCTAGGTTAGCTTTAATGACTGACTTGATCAGTAGAATGTGGCAGAAGTGATGCACTCAGGCTTTCAATGCTAGGTCATAAGAAGCCTTGGAGCTGGCATGTAGGCTCCTGAGGCACTTGCTCTGGGTCAAGTCAGCTGCCAGTAAGGAGTTCCGCTATTCTGAATCCATATTGTGAAGAAACCTAAGCTAGCTCCATGGAAAGGCTTTGTAAAGAGGTCAGGAGAGATGCCTAACCAGCTCCCAGATGATCCAGCCCTCCCAGCCCAGGTGCCAGACATGTGACTGAAAACACAGTGATGACTCTGGCCTCAGCCACTATATCACTGAGACCCTAAGCAAGAATTACCCAGAAACCCAGTCAACCCACAGAACCATGAGAGATATTTTTAGGCCACTACTTTTTGGAATGATTTACTTTGCAAACTTAGATAACTAGTGCATAAAGTAAGATCCAGTTTTAATTCCTTGAAACAGAATTTGAGGTGTCCACAAGTCATAGCATGGAGACATTCCACAGGCAGACGTACACATAGTATTGGAACCTTAGTGAGTCATTGTCACATTCATCAGTAAGTCACCTGCTTTGGTCAGTGTACCAGCCCCTGGGAACACAAAATCCAGCAAAGACAGCCCTGGACATCATGAAATCACAGTCTGACTGGGGACACAAGGGCCAGACCTGTGTTCACATAGGTGGGCAAGCCCAAGGTAGGAGTGTAGAAGATCAGAAAAGGGGCATATGAATGCCTTGGCAGGGTGGGGTGGGAGGGCACAGAAACTATTTTTCTGTAAAATGGCTGCTTTAATAAGTTCTGAAGGAAAAATAGTGTCAAGCACAGGGGCTCCCTGAGTGAATAAAGACAACAGACAATAAGGGTAGGGAGAAATATTGATAAGTGGCATCATTTCCAGGAATTTGAAGTCAATAACTAGGGAAATTGCATCGCCTTGTCAACTGCCTCATTAGGTTATTTACATATTAATCTCAGAAGGACAGAGAAAAGATCCTATCTTATTTCAAAAGCTATCAAAAGAAAATTAAAACAAAATGCAAAATACGATATACAAATCCATGCATTTATACGTTCATCTGGCATTTTTCAAAAGTCATATTTCATCCTAAGCACACCTCCAAAATCCTCTTCCCCTGTACTGTCTATCTCTATACCAGAAAAAGGCATGGTTTTTCTTTGAGGAAAACGTGTATACAGTATTTTTATAGTTTATAAATTGTTTTTACACTATAACCATTCTATGAGGTAGACTCTGCTCTTCTCATTTTACAGATATTAACACTGAAATTCAGCAAGAATGAGTGACTCTACCAAGGCCACAAGCTGGTAAACAGCCGGATTTTGACTCAAATCAAATCATCTGCTTCTCTTTCATGGCTGCCTCTGCCTTCGAGGGGTTTCAACGGAGAAGGATAAAGCACAGGCCTATGAGACTATAAGAAGCACATTAGAAAACCCTGTGAAAAGACAGGCATGAGAGCGGGAGCTCAAGGGGGAGGCAGGTTATTTGAGCCACCTTTGATGGTAGTGATTTTGAGCCAGACTTTGTGGACAGTGTTTTGATGGAGAAAGGGAAGAGAATGTAAGCTATCTGGGCAGCAGAGCAGCACTGCTTCAGTGGGAGTGAACTAGGGGGAAAAGCTCCTACATTTTCCTTTTTATACCAGTTGTTCTCACCTGGAGATTTTCCATTCCCAGTGGACATTTGGCAATGTCTGGAGATATTTTTGATTCTTCTAGGCTGTGGGGTGCCACTGGCATCTAGTGGGTAGAGGTCAACCCACTACTGTTGTTAGTATGCTGCTAATAGGATGTTAGATGCTGCTAAACATCCTGCAATGCATAGACGAGTTCCCCAAAATAAAGAATTATGCAGCCCAAAGGTCAATAGTTGAGAAACTATATAGGTTGAAAAGCCTGGACCTACACATATTTAGCACATTGAATTAGGGCTCTCTAGTGAAACAAAATCAATAGGTACAGAAAGGCAATGTGTGTGTGTGTGTGTGTGTGTGTGTGTGAGAGAGAGAGAGAGAGAGAGAGAGAGTGAGAGTGTGTATAGAGGAGGGTGCTGGAGAGCAGAGAAAAAGATTTCAAGAAATTGGCTCACATAATTACGAGGGTGGACAAGTCCCAAATTTGTGGAGCAGGCCAGCAGGTTGGAAATTCCAGCAGGAGTTGATGTTGCCATCTTGAGTCTGGAAGCAAAATTTCTTCTCCCTCAGGGGACCTCAGTCTTTTTCTTTAAGGCCTTCAGCTGATTGAATGAGGCCCACATACATTAGAGGGTAATCTACTGTACTTGAAATCTCCTGATTTCAATGTTAATCATATCTAAAAAACACCTTCACAGCAACATCCAAGACTGGTGTTTGACTAAACAACTGGGCCCCAGAGCCTAGCAAAGGTTAAGCACTCTAACATATTATAAGCATTTAACTTTTAAAACCCTGTGAGGCAAATTTAATCCTTGTTTTAAAGACAAAGGAAATAAAACTCAGAGAAGTAATAAAATTTCCCGGAGTTGCACAGTTAATAATACTAACAGATAACATATTTTCACCACTTACTTTGAGCAGTGCTGTATTAACAGCTCTAGGTTGTTTATCTCATTTAATCCAATTGAGGTAGCTACTAGTATTTTTATCAACTCCATTTGGTAGAGGAGAATGCTGAGGTACAGAAAGGCGATGTAAATTTTCCAGAGCCAAACACTTTTAAGCAACAGAGCCAGGGTTTAGAGGTCAGGCAGTCTGGCTTCAGAGTCCATACCCTAATCCATGGTCCTCACACTGGAACAAGCTTCAGATGGTATTTTTATCAATTCCATTTTATAGATGAGAATGCTGAGGTACAGAAAGGTGATGTCAATTTTTCAGAGTCAAACAGTTTTTAAGCAACAGAGGCAGGGTTTCGAAGCCAGGCAGTCTGGCTTCAGAGTCCATACCCTAACCTGTGGTCCTCACACTGGAACAAGCTTCAGAATTGCCAGGAGGGCTAGACTGAAACACAGATGGTTGGGCCACAGCCCCAGAGACTCTGAATCAGTAGGTCGTGGCGGGCCTAAGGATTTGCATATCAAACAATGTTCCAGGTGATGCTAATACGGAAAGGCTGAGGACCATACTTTGAGGACCATTCCTCTAAACCACTGTGCTGCCCTCTGCTGAGCAGGGGGACTAAGCTCATGCTCTTCAAAAATTCACTGAGCCCCTGCTATATACCAGGTGTTGGAGATAAAATGACAAGGCAGTCATGGTCCTTTCCCTCATGAACTTTTCCAGGGCCAGGAGGTTAAATTCATGTCAATAGAAGAGATCTGGCTTTAATAGAGAACCTCACTAAGGGCTACAGGTGCTCCCAGTCGGGGCCCCTTCCCTGGGTGTAGATCCAGGAAAGATACCTCAGAAAAAGCAGGTGACTAAGCTGAGGAGAAGACTTGAAGGAGAAGCAGAAATCAAACAGGTGATTGTAATGAGATGAGGAAGCATGTCCAAGGCAGGGAGATCAGCATGTACCTGGAAAGGCCCAGAGGGGACAGAAAAGCTTAAGCAGTTCAGCAAGCTAAGTCACAATAGGTTGCCTGTGTCTCCTTGGAATATCATTATGCAATCTGCACAATAAGTTTTCTGTGCTCCATTTCCCTCATCTGTATACTAGAGATGAAAATACTATATTTCCTGAATTCAGAGTGAACATTTCCGCTCCACCCCGATTTTAATATGCATGAAATCAGGATGTGTATTACTAGAGATTTGTACATTTCCTGTTTTTTTTTTTTTTTTTTACATTTCCTGCTGTGTTTTTGTATATTTCCTGCTGTGTTTTTCCCCTCTTCATTGAAAGCTATTGGTCAACTGATGATTTCTCAGAATTAAGAAAAGATGGAGTCATTTTGCCTTACCTATCTCCTAGGGCAAAGAGAATAAGGGGCTATCAAATGAGATTGAGGCCCAGAGTGGCTCTCAGCCCAGGCTGCACCTTGGCATCACCTGGAGATGTTGTCCAGGCTGGAGTGCAGTGGCATGATCTCGGCTCACTGCAAGCTCCACCTCCCAGGTTCACGCCATTCTCCTGCCTCAGCCTCCCGAGTAGCTGGGACTACAGGCGCCTGCCACCATGCCCGGCTAATTTTTTGTATTTTTAGTAGAGATGGGGTTTACACTGTGTTAGCCAGGACAGTTTCGATCTTCTGACCTTGTGATCCACCCGCCTCGGCCTTCCAAAGTGGTGGGATTACAGGCGTGAGTCACCACACCTGGCCTACCTGGGAAGATTTGTAAATCTACGAGTGCCTCAGTCCCATCCCTAGTGATCCTGATTTTATTGATCTGAAGTAGGAACCTGTGGGTAATTTTTCAAACCCAGGTGATTTTAATGTGTATCTGAACCTAAGAACCAATACCACCTAATTCTGCCCCAGGAGTCAGAAAACTATTGGCTGCCAGCCAAATCTGATGCTCTGCTTTGTAAAGTTTTATTGGAACACACCCACACCCATTCAGCTATGTACTATCTATGACTGCTTTTACACTACAGTGGCACAACTGAGTAGTTGCAGCAGAGACAGTATGACCTGCAAAGTCTAAAATGTTTATTATCTCACTCTTCACAGAAAATCTTTGCAACCCTTGCCCTATTCCGTTGCTACTTAAAGAGTGGTCCTCAGATCAGCATGATCAGCACCAATGGGAGTCAGAAATGCAGGATCACCTGTCCTACTGAATTAGAACAAGATCCCAGGTGATTTGCATGCCCTTCAAAGTTTGAAAAGCCCTGCCTCATGCCCATGTGGCCACCGCCACACTCTCTGGCAACTTTTTTGTTCCACTATCCTTGTTCCTGCTCAGTCCTCATCTCCAAATCTTCATTGCAATGCTGTTGCCTCAAGGAGTTCCTTTCCTTCTGTCCTCATTAAGTTAGGTTCCCTCTGTGATTTTCTTCTCATAGCATCTTATTATTTTTCATAGCACATCTGAAATCTATGATTAAGCTTTCATCTGAGTGTTTATCTCTTCAATGTCTGTCTCCTGGAAACCTCATAAGGGTTTAGGTCTCAGAGCATCAGAAACAGCACTGAAAAATTAAAAGCACACCAGGTGTTGTTTCCAAAAGGAGGGCAACAAAAAAAAGGAAAAGTAACATTGGAAGTAACTTGATGGGAAACAACAGATAAAGTTACTATGCTGACCATGGGCGATGCAGCCTAGAAGGTCCCAGATGATGAGTAGCTAGGTTAGGTTTAATTTCCTCTTTTTGTATTCCGCAGTAAATGATTAGTATTCAATCATACCGAAACTATGAAGTGCTTTGGTAAACCTCTGCAGAGCAAGGATCCAATTTTACCAGCTGTTCATTAAATGAAACATCCATATATATGTATCAGCAATTTAATTAGAAAGGCAGAGTGCCAAGGATGTGATCATTGCTTGGGAAAGTTACATTTCAGGCAGCTTTTGTCTTCCAAGAGAACAGAGGAGACTCTTAATTGCATTCTATTCTCCTTTCCCTCTTAATCACAGCTTGCCTCCACTGATTTTCTTCAAAGTGCCCTTGGTGGGGGACACTGAACATTTTTGAATGGCTTCCTTCTTATATTAAGATTAAGCACACCAGCTGCTCTTGCCTAAAGACCTATAGTGTCTTTCAAAACAGGACACAAATCAGATGGCTTAGGCTGACCTCTTCTGGGTCCTAGGCATAACACTCACCAATAGTGAGTTAAGATTAGTTATCTTTACTGGAGAAGAAAACAAGGCCAAAGAAGAGAACAAATGTCATAGACTCGTGCTACCTCAACAGAGCCTCAAAGGTCATTAGAATAACCCTTGACTGCCATTGGCGAGTGCCAGGCTAAATACTAGTTATCCATTAGGAGTTTTTGAAACACATGTTGGCAACCCTTCCCTCCCCACAATAAAAGAGTATGAGGTTCACAGTGGTTTTACGGCAAGAGAAAAAGTAGCCTAAAAGAAGAATGTAGAGACATGGGTTCTAGTCTGAGGTGAGAGGCCTAAGGCCATTTCCTTAAACTCTCAGAGACCCATTTTCCATCTACAGAATAAGATCGTTTTAGTTTATGTATTTATCCATTCACTTATTCACGCCTTCATTCAAGTAATATTTATTAAGCATCTATCACCTGGTAGGCAGTTAGGCAGCAGGTATGCAATGAAAAGTAAAAACAGACATGTTTTTTAAAGTCTCATGGAACATATAGTCCTTTGAAACTATAAGGTACTGATTAAAGAATTACGTCAGTAAGTGTAAAGTTACAGCTGTGGTACATGTAAAAAAGAGGTTTCTCTGAAACTCCTGAGCCAATCCATCAGCAAGTCTTGTCAACAGTACTTCAAAACATATTTTAAATCTAACCACTTTGCACCAGCTGCAAACCACATCACTGCCACCGTCACTTCTTGGCTGAACTACTGAACTAACAGTACCTGACCCTTGTCCCTCTTCATAGATCCATCACACAGCAATCAGAGGGATCTCTGAAGACCATACATTAGATTGGTGCCCCTATGTTCAAAATCTCTAGTGACTTCTCATCACACTTAGGCTAAATTCCAATTCCTTACACCCAGTCCACAAGGCTCTTAATGATGTGAGCCATGCCCATGTGATCTTTGATCTCATCTTTACTCTCCTTCTCATTCTCTCCACTTCAGCCACTATGGCCTCCTTGCTATTCCATGAACAAGCCAAAGTTGTTCCTGCTTGGAAGTGTCCCCTTATCTGACTTCACAAAGAGGAACTCATATTTTCCTCCCATATTCACTCAGATCTCTGCTCAAATACACCTCCCCAGGGAAGCCTCCCTGACCACCCCATCCAAAATTACCTCCCACCTTCTTCAGAGTCAGTCATTAGCTCCACAATTAATTTCTTAACTAAGGTTGCATGGAATACTACCTATAAGTCACTTATTGACTTCTCTATTATTTATATCCTCCTTGGAGCAGGGACTTTATCTTGTTTTCCAGCACCTAGAATAGCGTTTATACATAAAAAATGCTTAATAACTATTTGTTGAATTATTATACACTGTGATGATAGATGTCACTACATAATGAGGAGAACTGATTAACGTGGAAAGTCCAGGGAAGGCTTCTTTGAGGGAATGCTGTTTGAGCTGATGAAGGAATGGTGAGAGATAACTAGCCCAAGAGGAACGTGATGTTCCAGGAAGGGAGGATAGCTCATGCAAAGTTCTCGTGGCAAGAAGGAGAATGGTGTGATCGAGAAAGCAAAGGAAGTCTAGTATAAATAGAACAGAGGGAGAGAAGGGAAGCATGGCACTAAATGAGACTGGAAGAGAGGAAGTGTCCAGGCCATTCACAGCTTTGCAGGACCTACTCATGATTTCTATCTTTTTCCCAAGATCAACAAGAATTCATGAAAAGATTTTAATTGTGGGAGAGCATAGAGGAATAACCAATCACTTTTGCTTAAAAAATACTTGAAACAATTCGTAAGATCCATTTCTGCTCGGAAATTCGAGGATTTTATAAAAAGTCAAATAGCAAAAAAATGAGAATGAACTTTTGAAAATATTTACCAAAGTCAATTTCAACGACAGAATCCAAGCCACTGAGTGACTTCTCAAACATCACCACTTTGAGACTTTATGTTCACAATGTTAGCAGTCTCCCTTTTTTCCCTTCTTCTAAAAAAATACTGAGTCAAAATTTCCTCTTACCATGAAAAATATGACTTCTGAGCTATGATTCTGAGCATCCAGGGATCTAAATTTTAACTACATTAGAAGTTTCTAGACTTTTGAAGCACACATTTTCCAGATTAACTGGCAGAATATACAAGTAGCAGTGTCAAGGCCTGAGTTTTAACCACATCCAGAATTCAAATATCTTTCATTGGCCAGCTGTGATCTTGAGCAATTGATGAACCTTGAAATCTTGGACTCCCATTTGTGGAAACAGGATAATGGGCTGTTGTCCTGGATTAAATGTGATAATGTATATAATATGTTTAATAAGTGCTGAGTTCATTGATGTAGAAAATTTCTGGATTGGAGTATTCGAAGACCCATCTTTTGAAGAGCTGAAGTCATTCATCTCTTTTTCCCTAGGGTGGTTCTATCCCAGCCCAAAATTGCTTAGTGGCTGCAGCTAGTGGCATGACTTCAGCTCTGCATCCACAGCACATATCTCCTTTGTCAAGGGGGAGTTTAGCAGGGATGGAAGGCGTGGAATCATGCAATTGGTGCCCAGCACACTGCCCAACTTAATAACTTTTGCTACTGCTGATTGAGATGACATAGGAACATCTATTGCCTAATTGCTGCTTTCTCCATGAAGAAATTTAAAGACTGGATAGATCACTGAGAAATAAAATAAACAGATAAATAAAGTCCTTCATGGTTTTGGAAGTAAAAAGGCAACTACTTAAAGAATTTTGCAGCTAAGAATACATATTTATGAATTTATCTATTCAAGCCTATCCAAGAAAATGAGGTGGGACTCCAACATAGACAACACCATATTTTTCTGAGTATACTGACTGTTACTTACAAGTGACTATGTAATTCCAAATTGCTAGGATATATAGAAACAAAAGGAATTTACACACTTTGCATGTTTAGGGTGGGGTAGGGCACCTCTGGCTCAGTGAACTTGAAAACTGTTTTGCTGTGGACTATTAGGTAAGTGTGCCAAAGCAGTAACTTACCAAATACCCAAAAGCCCTTAAAATGTGCAGACAGCTCCCTGAGGTGGTATTATCCCAGTTGTCACCCAGTTATGTACTAAATTCACTCACCCTACTAAAAGCTAAAAATTCTCTGCCTTCATTATTCACCAGTGCAAGCTCAGGAACTTGTTTAGTGCTTGCCTCCACCCAGTTACATTGCCTCTAAATGTGCATTTTGGTTCCTGAGCATTTTGATGACAGTTCCCTGGAGGCTCAAAGATTAGGTGCTTAATGGTGCCATTTCGGGTTGATGACAGTAATCGTTGAGAAGGGGAAAAAAAAACCCAAGGAGGAGCAGGGAATAACTTTTAAGGCAAAACTCTTGGAAAAAAATACCAGTTTAGAAATTGGACTCATGGCATTAATCCAGGGAATGCAGACATTGAAACTCAAGGAGAAAGACTGTTTAGAAGAAACTGTGAGGTAATTAGATGGCATTGTATGTTGTTATATCGCTTGCATTTCCAAAAACACACCTCTTGAAATGTTTAAAAAGACCTTTTAGCTTTTCGCTAAACGATACTTTCCTCGCTCTGGGTTCCTCCCAGAGCTGCTACATCAAAGTGCCCCTTTAACTTACACCTTCTGGGATGTAGCCTTTACTGTCTCAAAACATCACGAGGCAAGGCAAGCCTAGTTCTACCTTGCTGAATCCAAAATAACTACTATTTATTGAGCACCAACTGAGGTGTCAGGAACCCCAGATCCATAATTTCATCAACTCTTCTCAGTCACCCCGTGCTTGAATATTATTTCCACTTTGATGAGCAAGCTGAAGTTCAGATAAGTTAGGTGACTTGCCCATGGTCATCAGCTAGTAAGGAACCTGAATTTGGCTCATTATTCACACACAGATACTTCAGTAGCTGGCACTGAAAGCAACCTGGTGAACATGAAAGCCTAAGAAATACAGCTTTTAGTGGGAGAGCGATATGGCTTAGGAAGCCCAGGCTATTGTGGGGATCCAGGGAAGGGCACCTTTCCTAGTAAGGGGGTACAGTAATGTTTTTCTCAAGGAATGAACATAGTAGGTAAGTTCCAAAGGGAGAGACGCAGTTAGCCAGGTTTAGAGTCTGGAGAATATGGTTCTAGGTAGAAGAAATTCCAAAATGCAAGTGGCAGGAGGTGGGAGAGAGCAAGGTCTCCCTAAAGAACCAGAGGACTGGGAGTAGTGGGAACAAAATAAGAAGGCATGATGCAGGAGAGGCAGTTAAGGTGGAGTGGCGGGAGGATTTTCAACCAGGATAAGGATTTTGGATTTTATCTAAAGCCATTGGAGCATTTTAACCAGAGAAAAGTGTGAGCAGATGTTTTTGGGCTGGAGTGTGGATAATGCTAGAAGAGAGGCATGACTAGATGCTGGGAGGGGCACTAGGAGGCCGGTGCTGAGTGAAATAGATGACGGTGTTTTGGAAATGCAGTGATGACAAGGAGAATGGAGAGAAGTTTGTAGAGATTGTTAGGAAATTAAATTTGTAAGACTTGGAGACTGATTAGATGGGATTGTTAATGAAGAGAGGACAGATCCTTAAGGCTATTTCAAAGTTTTCTGATGGGGCCACTGGGTTGCGCCATTCACAGGAAGAAGGGAGAGTTTGGGGGAAGATAAAGAGTACCATTTGGGATTTGTTGGATTTGTGGTGCAAATAAATTTTCAAGTGCCTTGTGGGCAGTCAGATATCTGGACTGGAGTTCTCAGGAGAGGTCTGGCATGGTGGTATGGATTAGAAAATCACTGATAAATAAACAGTGACCCAACCTGTGGCGGGGATAGGAACACTCAGCAGGAAAATAAAGGGTCCAGCCTTATCTTCACTGAGCATGTGTTTGAACCACTTTCCAGAACCTCTTTCCATAACATGAGCAGAATGTGTTCTTTGTGCTATTTCTCTAATTATGAGATCACACCAAGGCCTCATTGTTCTGGAGTCACACCAAATCTTCACTGATATCTCCCTCCACGTCCCATGACCGTTTCCAAAAAGGTGATGAGAATATAGGATCCAGTTATATGACAGTTTCCAAAAAGGTGATGAGAATATAGAATCCAGTTATGACCAATAAGACATAAATGAAACAAGACACCAAGACACCAATGAAACAGTATTAGCTACAGACAAAATTCTGTTCTCCACTGTGGAAAGCAAGAATTCCATTCATGATTTACTTTTTGGCTAGAACGGCAGCTATAGTCCACTTGGCTAAGTATAAGCTATACTTAGTTTACTGCAGTGTAACCTATACGGCATTTACTGAAATAGCCAAAAAGTTTATGGTAGACTGGGTTCTCCCAAAAGCAGACCCTGGACAAGAATTCATACAATTAGTTTATTTGGGAGGTGATTCCTGGTAAAGGAGTGAAGACGTGAGACAGAGAAGGGAAAAAAGTCAATGTTAATGAGCAGGTAGGTTACCACTATGGGCAGCTGGAGCTCGGTTCCATTGGGTACCTCTGGAGTGATGTATGGTTCATATCTCAAAAGTTGCCTCACATAAGATGTGAGAAAGTGGGTTATTTACTCACCAGCTTTTATATGTTATTGGGTAAGGTATTGCTCCAGGGGTGTTTACTCCCAGACCCTTCTGGCCTACCCCACATGGGTCAGGCAGGTTCCCAAGGCCCGATAAAGCCCTCAGACAGTCATAGTGCTTGAAGTAAGAAGCCTCCAGCATGCACTGAAAGAATGAACGCAGTGGGAAAATATGGGCAGGGCCCTCACACTATCTGTAGCCAGCAGAGAGGAGAAAAGCCTGGACATAGAGGGAATCTACTATAGTGTATAACGTCATCTTCTTCACATTAAAGTATCTAGCTGTCCCAGAGAAAATGTGAAAGTAAACGAGATTATAAAGTTAACTATACATGCTGGCTTAGGATGAGGTAGGGGTACAAAAATATGGTACACAGACCATTTGACACATTGTGAGATTTTTTTCATAACAAACAGTAATAGCCAAATATGACTGTGACTTGCTTATGATCTTCAAAGTTCTATTGTATTTGGATGCATATAATGGAGAATTTTAGTCAGAATTTCTTACCAAACATTAATCAAGTTGTTTTTAACAGACTAAATAAGTGATTAGCTTATGGTTTTTCAAGCCAACACAAATGCCTTTGCCAACTAACTCTGGCAAAATCTTTCCCCTCTAAAGTGTAGGATACAGTACTTACAGCAATACAAAAATATTTCAGAGTCGAATCAATGTTCACGTCCTTAACTGTAAACGGTTTTAAAATGGTTACATGTATATTTATTTGTGCCTTTGTGACTTAAGGAGAATATTGAGGTTTACGTTTGCAAGACTAAGTTGGTTTGTATATTCTAGTCTTCTCTCCTCTCTACCAGTTGAGCATTTGGGGAAAAATTTTCTCATCATTCCAAAATTAAATGAGTACATCTCCTTAGACTTGTTCTTTGGGACTGTTAAATGTATTAGTTTTTAGGGTTATGTCAGTCAATCAAAACAGCTCATAAAGATAAGATTTAGAGTCAGTAATGATAGACCAGGTGTTTTTTGTTTTAGTAAGACTGAACTTCAGAAGTAGTGACACAAAGCTGATACTGCCTCCTTCATCTTGTCCTGAGATTTTTCATGTTAGGGATTTTCCCCGAGATGTTGCATGTTATTGGATTTTCTAAGTGCAACTGCTCCAACTTCACATGAGAAGCATAATTTAGCCAGAATTTTGAAATTTTAAGTCCTTCACTTACCAAATATTACTGAATACCTACTAAGTGCCAGGTATTGTAGGAAGCATTAGGGATACAAGAGACACAAAAGATCTCTTCTTCTGCATATGACTTATGTTAGCTAATGGTATCTATTTTTATGTGGTAATTTCCTCTAAATTTCCATGCCAAGGCCTTGGGGTCACCTCAAGAAAAAACCAGTTTCGGAAGAAGGACGCGGAAACAGAAGAGGAAGTGAGACTAAGACTCGATTATTTTTTCATTTAGAAAGTTCGGCCTTTAGTCAGTCACTGTTTTCTAAAGGATCACTTATGCCTTTTAAATTCCTTTGAAAAACTTAGCGTTGCTTTTGGTAACTGCTTTCAAATTCAGAAAATCTAAATATAATACTCTTCTGCTGAAAGTAGAAAGTCATTTTTATTACCACAAAAGCATTAGCTAAAGAAATTAAAACATTGAGTGCACTTTTAAAAGCCTCCTACCTGCAGGCGTAATTTGACTCTCAGGGAAAGGTCTCCTCCAACGCTAAAGCCTAAGATAGGAAGAAATTTGTAGTAAAAGCAGAACAGCCGCAACCCCCAAACATCTCTTCCAGGATAGCAGCATGCCTGAGTGACAGGCCCTAAATGAGCTCCATGATCTCTACAAACTGGAACACTTCCAGGGAGATTACAGTGTTTGGTGGATCATTCGTTTCTATTAATCATGTATTACACTCCATGGAAACCAAGTATTTGAGTGAGGTCAGAACACAGGATAAAATTGGGCTCGATATTAACTAAATTATTAGAAAAAAGTCTATTTGCCTGAGCTAATGATGATGATGACTTTACTACCACCATCGCCATCACCATTGTCCTCATTTATTGAGCACCTGTGCTTGGCATTTTACAAAGATCTTGTTTTTTTCCCATACACCCCTGTGAGGTAGGTAGATATCACTGCCCCATGTGACACGTGACAAGAATAAGACTCAGGTAACTGCATTGTTTGAGTTTGTCTGTAACTTGAATCTAGACCTGTTGGAGAACAAAGCTAATCCACTTCCTTCTTTAACGACAATAAGGTCAGCAAAGGAAAAAAAAAACAATTTTGGCCAACAATCACCCTGGAAAAGTCATATTCATGATTCTTTTAGAAGCATAAGAAGCATAGAAAATCTAATCTTCCTACTTACTTCTTAGGACTGTAGGAATGAGCGTTCTTAGATCACAACACATAATCATTAGTTTAGATCACTTTTATATATTTGCAGGGGGCCTGGCTCACAAACCCATATTTCTAAGAAGTTCCAGGGTCAGGGGATATTTACTGACAGAGAAGTTCTTTTTAGTCATTTTTAAGACCATTATATTAGTGGGACATTATAATGTACTAAGTATGGAGATTAATAAATAACGCACCAATTTTTATTCATAATTTTTACAACGTGATCTTCATTTGGTGACTTAATTAGATGCTCTTAGTACTGTCTATACAAATAAATAAATATTTTCTGCAAAATATTCAAAATACTGAAACTTTCTAAAATTCAGACTATCTGAAGGGAATGGAAAGACTGAAAATTGCAAGTATTTTATACTTAATTGTATTTCCGGAGAATCGGTTCACAAAAAATTCAGCAAAATTAAATTTTTTAAATTACTAAAATATAAAAGCCCAAAGACGATTCTCCCATGAATGCTTAACCTGACATCTTTAATGAACATTATACAATTTGATTTCACATGGCACAACATCCAAAACACACCTTCTTTTGAGGCACGGTATTTTTTATTTTTTCTCCTTCTTTTTTTCTCCTCTGCATTTCTAATATTTTGGAATAAAATGAGGGAGAAATTGCTGTAATCACAGCACTTTGGTAGGCTGAGGTGGGCGGATCACCTGAGGTCAGGAGTTCGAGACCAGCCTGACCAACATGGAGAAACCCCGTCTCTACTAAAAATACAAAATTAGCCAGGCGTGGTGGCGCATGCCTGTAATCCCAGCTACTTGGGAGGCTGAGGCAGGAGAATCGTTTGAACTGGGGAGGCGGAGGTTACAATGAGCCGGGAGGGCACCATTGCACTGCAGCCTGGGCAACAAGAGAAAAACTCCCTTTCAAAATAAATAAATAAATAAATAAATACGGAGAAATTAATTGACAACTTCTTTTATAAAGAAAAGAACTATTAAGGCTGTGTATTTTAAAGAACATTATTTAGAAGTTTCAGGATTTTCATGTAAGTGACTTCCTCCTCTATGAAGACACTGAACAATAAATTTAACATTGAGCATTTTATATTAAAATACTACTCATTAAATAGATTAGTTTAGAAAAAGTAACATTACTGCTGAATTCTGTAACTATAGAATTCTTAACAGAATACTTCTGATATCCTTCCTGTCACAAGTGTTATGAGTTTTACTGTCTCAGATATTCCTTATCACCATCACCACCCCTCTCTCCTATCACTCCCACAGCCATCCACTGACAAAGGTCCTCTTTAAATACATCCATAGAGTAGACTTTTAACAAGAGGAATGAGAAATCCTTGTCACAAAAGGACAAAAAAAAAGAAAAGAAAATCACTTCCTAGTTTTAATATTTTTTTTTCCTCTTCCAGCCTGCCTCCTCTCCTCTTCAAAATTCTTTGCACAGTTGATATTGAGTCAGGTAGCTGGGGTTCCACTCAGAGCAGAATGTTTCTGGGAATAGAGAAAAGGGTGCATTTTCTCTGCTTTCCTTCCTCCCCTCAATCAGCAATAAAAACCCAACTTTCTTTAATAAATTTGGGTTAAGTGCAAGAACAAAAGTACAGCCTGGGAATGTACAGGCTTGGGAGTGACTTTTCCTGACTCACCCTGATTAACTTCATTCGTTTCCGCGAGTGATCCACTGTACATGCCAGTCGCCAGGCCCTGTGCAGTAAGGACACAGTGTTGGGTGAGGCACCTCTCAGGAGGCGCCCTGGTGTGCGGTGGGAGACGCAGAGGTGGGAGCAGAGAATGACAAGAGTGTGCTGCAGGTTCTTCAACAGTCGGATGCGGAAAATCTAAAAGAAAGACGAGGTGAGGGCAGCTACTCTTGTTTGGAGGAAGAGAAAAGACAAAGGAGGAGATTTTGAGCTTCTGAAATTCACTTATTTCCTTCCACGGCAGTCTTTCTCATGCAGCCTCCTCTATTCTGGCCGGTCACTCCCATCCAACTACTGATCACTTATAAACCTAGTTTTGGCTCTTGCTGTCCCAGCGTCGGCTCCTGGACTTACCTTGGGGAAACTTCCATGCAGCCCCCAGCCCTGCACTTCCCAAGCCCCGGGCGGACTTCCTCTGGACGCGCACCGCGCGGGCTGAGCGCACCGCCAGGAGCGCAACGTTTGGTGCCGTCTGCCGCGCGCAGGGAGACCGTGGAGACCTCAGAACCGTGGAAGGGACGGGCAGCGGCGTGGGACGCCTCTTGACTCCGGTGTCCCGCAGGCAATCGGGTGGCAGCTCCCACTCCCCTCGCCGACATATAAACGCTTCTCCCCGCCCCGGGCCCGACCCTTCCCCGCCCCGGCGGCCCCGGGCCCAGCGCACGTCCCCAGGGAGGGGGGCGCAGCCTTAGGGAGGTGACGGAAGCGGGACTGCAGAGATTACGAGGGCTGTTACTGCTCCACCGGCTTCTCCCCTCTTGAAACTCCCGACCGTGGGAGAAAAAAAAAAGGGGGAAGTTGGGGCGTTCATGGTACGCGCCTTCTCTGCGCCGGGAAGATAGGCAGGGAGTGCAGATCCGAGGGGCACGGAAGGCAGTAGCTCTGCTCCTACTGTTAGAACTGTTGTTCTTTGGCGGCTTTGCCTGTATTCTGGGGTCTTCTGGCAGAAGACAAGGTCTAGCAAGGGAGCCAGAGAGAGTCTTTGGGTGGTAGGAACTCCTCTCTTTTCCGTGGGAATGGAGACCCTGAGATTAAGGTCCAGAGCCACCATCTCATCCCATCCTCCACGCCCCTCTACCTCCCGCGTTTCCCTACTGTCCGGTCCGAATTCAGGAGTCCCATGGAGAATATCCTTGACTCTTTGTCTACTGACCTTCTTCTCTTCTCGCTATCTGTCCATTCACTCATCTATCTATCTTTTTTGTTGTTGTTGTTCATTCCACAAATATTTGAGCACCTACTATGCACTACTCTCAGATGCTTGGGGTGAAAAAAACCAGCAGTCAGAATCTTAGCTCACAATTTGGTTAGGGAGATAGACACGGAAACAAAAAGCAGGGTGGCAATTGCTGAATGGGGAAATGATGCCATAGGAACACAGAAGAGGGAATCCCAGCTCAACCATGGTAGGCCAAAAGAAGCTTCTCTGAGGTAAATAGGTCCAAACTGAAATCCAAAGATGGAGCTAGACAGAAAAGCATGGAAAAAAGGGTCTCAGGCAAATGGAAAAGCAACAGGGAAGACAGAGGGAGCATTTCCTTCTCCAGAATAGCCAAGTTTGTGTGATTTTTAAAATTTGATATTTGTTGTCATCCTAAGGTAAGGAAATGTTAAAGAGAGGTAAACCTGTAGGTGGTAGAACTGGATCTGAATGCAGGTAGACTAACCATGGAGTGTGCATTTACCAGCTACTCCGTATGTAGCATGATGTGTCAACTTGGCAAATGACAAGTTAAAAAACAGATTATTCACCAACGAGTGGGGATTGCTCTGGAGTCTGGGGCATGACCTCAAGTCTCAGCTGGACCACTCATCAACTGCAAGTTTGGTCAGGTCCTTAACCACAGTTTCTTTGTCAATGGAGTGTAAATAGTAAAGATGCTTTCCCAATGTCCCTCGTTGAGTGTCCTGGATCATGAGGCTTCATGTTCTGGTTCAGGGACTTGGTGGACAGCACCAGGACAGGTGTCTTCAATATGGTGATTCCTCCATGGACTCCTTGGCTTTACACAAGGAAAGCTGGGAGAACACTGGAACAACAACAACAAAAGAATGAACATTAGAACGTCTCAAGTTATTACTGCTTTTATCTAAAACAATTAAGTAATTCAAATGTTCACATTCTTTCTAAAAATGCACTTAACACAAATATCCTTTTCTCATTCCAGGATCACTACTGAAAAGGCAGATGTGAATTCTGGGTGGCAGGGTTTCTAGAGATTTGCCAGTCCCCCACCCAAAACTACTTTTGAAAGTGTGTATTTTAAAATAACCAGAAGAGAAGATTTGAAAGTCTCTAACACAAAGAAAAGATAAATGCTTGAGGTGATAGATGTACTAAATACCCTGACTTGATCATTTTACATTCTATGCATGTGTTAAAATATCACAAGTGCCCCATAAATACATCCAAATATTATCTATCAACTAAAAAAATTTTAAGTGTGCCATACATGCAAACAAGGCTTATTCTTCGATAGCTCTATAGGAAATCTAGTCTCACTTCATGAAAGGCTTCTGGAAGTCATGAGCTTGTGACCCATGGCCCAGCCAGGACAAATAATCATGTCAGTCCAATAGGAAGGTTTAGCAGCACTGCCTTAACCACAAGCTGAATCCCTTTGACATATTGTTCTGAGACATCTAAAAACACTCTCTCTGATGCCCTGGACCTTCTGATGTCCAAACCAGTTTTCACTGGATCATACTCAGTTAAGCACCCCAAGAACTAGGCTTCCTTTTACCCAGCCCAGAGCAAAAAGGGAAAGAAGAGGGATCCTTGGGTTTTATAAATGCAGGTGGTTGCCTGAAGTGACCCCAGTTTTTCCCATTGTGCAACCCTTGATTTCTGGACCAGGAAAATAATGGGCAAGTAGCCAGTGCTCTTTGCTGTCTTTCTGGAGCGTTTTCAGGAACATCTGTAACTTAAGAAAAAGTGTAGTGCCACATGTGTCTGTATGGGTTTTTGATGCCCATGAAACCTCACAAGCTAATGATATTAGAAGAAAGGGCAACTCTTAAGCTAAGACATACAGTGTCTACAATGACAGTGTTGGGACTCTGGGAATCTTGTCTATTCATAGTTCAAGACTTTGGGAGAAAGTCAGCTACCATTTTCTGGGAAGATTCATGTTGATTTCTGAAATGTCTCCAATTTTAACCCAGCTAGACCTTCATACTTTAGACCCACAAGCTACTAAAGTTGGCTTTTATGTGGTATTCCAAAGTCCAATCTTCTTCAATCATCACCCATTCAACTCCTGCCATTCTTCTGACAGAGGGATCCTTCTAAACCACATATCTGATTAATTGCTCTGCTGACTTCATGCTATATTGAGGTACCCACTACCTGGAGAGCAGAGCCCTCATTCAAGATCCCTTATCTCTCTCCTCATTACTCCTTCTTGCCTCATTTCCTGCCATTTGCCACACTCACACCACTACTTGTGAGTTCCAGTGCTTTTGTAATGACCCACATTGCTTGATTTCATGCTGTTTTAATATGTCCTTACTATTGTTAAGGTTGTTTCCTCACCATTTATTTACTTATTCATTCAGCAAAACACATATGAGAGGACTTCAAAAAGTTCATGGAGAAATGGAACTAAAAGATACAAATAAAAATACCAACTCTACTTTTTAACTTAAGCTCCATCATATTTAAGACACTTACAAGTGATGATGCCAGTCGTTTAGTCCATCCTGAAAGAACTGAGGGTCCTGGGAATTTAACTATGTCAATGCAATCTTTTTTACATTGTTAACTGAAGAAAAGTGGGTGTCTTTTAAAGACTTTTTAAGATTAGGAAACACAAAAAAGTCAGAAGGAGCCAAATCAGAACTGTAAGTTGGGTGCCTAGTGATTTTCCATCAAAACTCACAAAATTGTCCTTGTTTACTGAGAGGAATGAGCAGGAGCATTGTTGCAGAGAAGTACTTTCTGGTGAAGCTTTCTCAGCACTTTTCTGCTACAGCGTTGGCTAGCTTTCTCAAACACTTTCATAATAAGCAGATGTTATCATGCTTTGGCCCTCCAGAAAGTTAACAAGTAAAATGCCTTGAGCATTTCAGATAACTGTTGCCATGACCTTTCCTCTTGACCGGTTTGCTTTTGCTTTGACTGGACCACTTACACCTCTTGGTAGCCATTGTTTTGATTGTGTTTTGTCTTCAGGATTATATTTGTAAAGCCGTGTTTCATCTCTCATTACAATTCATTGAAGAAATCCTTCAGGATCTTGATTCCACTTGTTTAAAATTTCCATTGAAAGCTCTGCCTTGTTTGCAGCTGATCTGGGCACAATGGTTTTGGCATCCATTGAGAGGAAAGTTTGCTCAACTTTAATTTTTCAGACAGAATTGTATAAGCTGAACCGATTAAGATGTCTATGGTTAGCCATTGTTTGTGCTGTTAATCAGTGGTCCTCTTCAATTAGGGCAAAATGAGATGAAGTTTTTCCTCACAAATTGATGTGGATGGTCACTGCTGTGAACTTCATTGTCAACATCATCTTGTCCTTTCTTAAAATGAGTTATCCATTTGTAAACTGCTGATTTCTTTAGGGCATTGTCCCCACAAACTTTTTGTAAAGCATCAGCGATGCTGCCATTCTTCCACTAAAGCTTCACCATAAATTTGATGTCTGTTTTTGCTTCAATTTTAGCAGAATTTGTGTTACTCTGTAGGGGCTCTTTTTAAACCGATGTCTTATCCTTTTTAGTGCCTCAAACTAGATATTGTTCAGACATAGTCTAACAAGTTAGTGTAGTATTATTTTAATGCCCCAAAATTCTGAAATCCATGCTGAGTTTTTTTCATAAAACACATTTTCCATATTTTTGAAAACTCCTCATATATTGATTACTTACCATGGGCCAATGGTAAGTTCACAGTAAGATTACTTACTGTGAACCTCTATATTTTTATAATAATAATCTGTACTTTTTCATCATAAATTAAAATAATATACTTAAGACTGACATCTTGAGTTATTAAAATCCATTTGTTTATCAAACATGTATTAAACACCTACTATGTGGCAGGTACTTTTTAGTCACCAGGATGCATTCAGCCATTGTCTCTGCCCTTACGACCTCAGAGCCTAGTGTTGGAGATGGATAAGTAAGCTAATTATTAATGTGATAAAGGTCTGTATGCACTGGGCACCATGGGAGGAACCCTGTAAGGAAGACAATACTTGGGCCTGGAGTTGAGTGAGGAAGGTTATAAACATTGGGCCTGGAGTAGAGTGAGGAAGGCTGGGAGACGTGAGACATAATAAGAGAAGGAGAAACATATATGAAAGTATGGAAGTCAGTTGTGGCCAGAGTGCAGGGCAATGGAGGGGCATGGTATGAAACGAGAGTAGAGAAGTAGGCAGAGGCAGGTACTGGATTGGATGTGAATGAATGAGAGGAGTCTAGGATAGCTCTAAGGCTTCTGGCTCACAACTACATGTGGGCAACACCACTTACTGAGATAGTGAATATAGAAGGGGGAGAAGGTTTAAAAAGAAAGGCAGAAGAAAATAATTCTATTTTGAATATTTTGAGTTTGAGATGCCTGGGAGCTGTTCAAGGAATGACTCTCAGTGGCCAGATGGATTTGTATAGGTCCGAGGTTCAGGTGTGAAGCCTGAATCCATGGATTTGGGAGCATAACAAAATGGGTAGCTGAATCTACAGAAGTATATGAGATGATACAGGGAGAGTTTATTCAGTCATCACTCATTGAATAGATATTCACTGAGCACCTGCTATGTGAGAGGCACTGTTCTAGACCCTGAGGATACATCAGAGAACAAAGCAAACAAGATTCTTGCTCTTGTGGTGCTTGCAGGAGAAGACTTGGAATCATCCTGTTAGATGGCAGGGGAAGGTTACAATTTTCATGCAGTGTGAAGGTAACATTGGGCAAAGTCTTGAATGGAGGTGAGAAGTAAGTCCTGAGAGATATCTGAAGAAAGAGTGTTCCAGGAAGTGGGAACAGTCAATGCGAAGGCCCTGAGGCAGGAGCACAGCTGTGCATTTGAACAAAGAAAAGACCAGTGTGACTGAAACAGAGTGAGTGAAGGGAGAGGTAGGAGGCGGACATGAACTTAGAGACATAATGGAAGGGGCACAGGTTGTAGGGAGAAGTGCAGTGTTTTAAGCAGAGACTGACATGACTACTGTTTGTGAAGGATTTCTGTTTATAAAGGATAATAGACTGTAGTAGGACAGGGTTTGACAGCAGAGTCCTGGGACATAGCTGACATTTAAGGGACGGGAAGAACAAAAGGTGTTTAGGGAAATGGGGAGGTTGACAGAGAGTCAAATCCAGGTGATCTTAAGAATGTTAGGATTTTAAGATTCTCCAAGACTTGGTGACTAGTTAGACATGGTGACTAGTTATGACAGAAAGGCCGGCAAGGCAGGAGAAGACCAGGGAAAAGATCTGTCTAGAATGCTAAGGAGGACAGCTTTGTAGGAAGAGACTCATGGAAGGTGTCAGAGGCCACAGAGAGGTTAAAGAGGATAAAACTTGGGAAACATCTCTTGGCCTTGGCAATGCGGGGAGCCCTGTGCATGCTGCTAGAGTGACTGGTGGAAGTGGAAGTCAGAGCCTCAGAGTGAAAGGCAGATAAAGAGAGTGGATTCTTTGAAGAAATATGGCCAAGAAAGGAAGAAGATCAGGGTCTGTAACTTCACAAGGGCATGGTTTTGAGGGAATGCTCATCTTGTTGATGATAGCACAGTTTTTCTCTCAAGTGTAAGACAAATGCAAGAGGACTTTTGTACTCATAAAGAAAACCAGGGACACAGAAAGAAGCAGGTAGAAGATGTCTGCATTACAGGAAGTTTGAGTCTGCACTTCCCAAGCTTTGCCAACTTTTTTTTATCCTTCAAAAGAGAATCTAAGAATAAGGATACATGAAACTGTCTTATTGCAAACAGGAAATGGGGAGAATTCTAGGACAATCTTATTGTGCCGTAGGAATTCTAAAGTAGGGGAGTAAAGCCCCAAGTAGGTGAATTTGGACCTATCACCACTGATTGATTGATTAGCTTCTTTCTCCTACTCACACTCATTTTCAGACGGGGTGGGCTCAAGTTCTTATCACGTATGGGAAGGATGGAGAGGTCAGTTAGGAAATAATCACCAAGGACTCTCCAGGCTATTTGCTCAGTTAAGAACAGTATAAATTTCACTACCTTTACTTTTGTACCCTCTGAGATCATATAGACTCTCAAAAATAGCGATTTTCATTAACCTCATGATAACACAACTGAATTTTCTGCAAATGATTTTCAGACTATACTTGTCAGATTGTGTCACGTATACTGGTGTAATTACTTCCTTAAGGCATGTGTTGGATCATTCTAAGATAAATACCCTTTTTAAAGCCCTGAGATTTTTGAATCAGCTATGCAGTCAGAGTAGAGGAAGACTTTTTTCCCCTATTCGGTCAAATTAATGTCAAGGAACTAGAGACATCAAGCCAAATTCTCTCATTGTGTGACTTTATACAATTCTTACACAATTATATGAGAGACCAATTCACTTTTATAGGCCATTAGGGTAAAATTAGGATTCAGCAGAAACTTTCTAAATTCTCTTCTCAAGATTGAATAGTAATACTTTATATTTAAAGGAACAGAAAACAAACCCCAAGATAGAGTAACATTTCTCTCACCTTCTCTAAGAAAACCCACTAGTTCCTATAATCGAACCAAACAGTAATCCTCCAAGAATGGAAAGTGAAGGACCAATGGACCTTGTGATCTGACCACTGACCCCAAAATTTATTTTGTTCATGGGAGCTTTTCCTCATAGATGCTGCTATCACTCCCAAGTACCTCATCTTAACCCTTTCTCCCAAGAGGAGGTTTGCAAACCTTTCCTTAATTTCTGGATCACAACCAAGAAAGGCCAAGCCAAGCCATACAGGACAGAGAAAGAATAATAACAACAACAATTAGTTAACCCCATGCATTAAGTATATTTTACAGATGAGGAAACAGGCATAAAATGTCAAGGAGGCTGCCCAAGCATAATTGTTGAAATTGTTCAACAAGTACTAATTGTTGAAGCCAAGATTGAACTCAGACAATGAACCAGGAAGTGAATATAGGAATAATGTAAAAACAAGGAAGCAATTTGCCATACAAGGTATGGGTGGCAAATTGTATTTCCAAAATGGTTGCAGCAATATCTCCCATATCTTTGTCTCCACAATTCAATTAAACATCATTTCACTGTCCACTCTGTGCTAGTCATGGAGATTGTCCTAGTTTGCCCCCCGCCCAGTTCCATCCAAAAGCAGACCCCGAGACAAGGGCTCACATGCAAGTAGTTTATGTGGGAGACGATCCTAGAAAACACTTCTAGAGGAGTAGGGAAATGAGACAGGAAAGGGAAGGCAGCCAGTGAAGAGTGTGTTATCGAACAAGTTGCCTCTGTGGACAACTGGAGCTCAGTCCCACTGGGGAATGCTGGGAATCAGTGCAGGACATGCTCAGTTATCTGTTAACAAAATTCATGTTTGTTAATGGCTGAGAGATGCTCTCAGAAGGATAAACTCTCTTGCAATGGGTCTTGCCCTGGTTTCAGGCAGCGCAGCCTTTAGCATGTGGAATCCAGTGTGAAGAGGGGAGGAGTGTGGAGGGGGACTGAAAACATCTGCTGGAGAGTCTGCAAGTCTGCCTGCTGGGTCAGTGTGGGAGCTCCCAGGAGTGTAGAACAGCAACAACAAAAAATATTAGGACCCAAATGAGGCTCACATTACCCAAATCCAACGGAATATAAAATCCTCTTGAGGCTGTGTGCAGGCAAGCTCCCATACTGGCTTCTGTCACTTTTCTCTCTGAGTCTCTGCCTGCCCAAATTGTTCTTCCTCTCAGTTTCCCTTATCCCTGCCAGTCCTCTGGGGTTCATGGTGGAAGTGGGGCAATGCCTGTCTGGCTGCATGAATGTTTCTTTAGAAACACTGACTTCTCTATCTGGGGAACATCACATGGAAAAAGTCCCTTGTGTCGTTCAAAGAGGCTGTGTCATGTGCTTTGTGCAGCACGGGGCTCACTGGGGTTCCTTAACACTAGCTGCTGATAAGGAATTATTGAAAAAGCACCATATTAAAACCTGGCTTACAATGTGATTTTCCTTTATTTGACAAGAATTGTTTATCTTGGATACATCTACAATATTTTAGTATGCTGACTGGGTGCCTAACCCGGATGACCAAATCTCTCCAACTTGGAAACTAGAGAAAAGCTATGAGAAAGGCTTAAATTCATAATCTGAGTGCCTTAATTGTACGTATTTTCCTTTCACAAAGATGTGAATTGATCTATCATATTGCGTTTTCCAAAGGTTTGTTCTGGGGGTTGGGGGTGGCTTAAACAGCAGAACTTTATTTTAAGGAATTGATTCCCATGGTTGTGGGGGTTGGCAATGTAAGATCTAGTTGTCCGCTGGGTTGGTTTCTTCTGAGCCTGCTCCCCTTGGCTTCTAGGTGGCCACCTTCTCTCTGTGTATTCACGTGGTCTTCCCTCTATACCTATCTGTGTCTATAGGACACCAGTCATATTGGATTGGGCTTACCCTAATGACCTCATTTTAATTTATTTCCCTCTTTTAAAATTTTGCCTTTTAAATGCTTTTGTGTTTTTTTTCCAGTTCTATTGAGGTATATTGACAAATAAAATGATATATATTTGAAGTGTACAATATGATGATTTGATATACATATATGTTGTGAAATGATTGCCATAATCAAGTTAATTAACACATCCATCACCACATATGATTAAGTTTTTTGTGTTTGTGAGAGAATGCTTAAAGTCTACTCTCAACAAATTTCAAGTATGCAGTATTAGTATTACTAACTGACACCATGCTGTACATTGGATACTCAGAATGTATTCATTTTCTAACTGAAAACTGGCATCCCTTGACCGATATTTCTCAACTCTGCCACTCCCCTCAATCCCTGGCAATCACCATTCTACTCTGTTTCTATGAGTCTGACTTTTTATTTTATTAGATTCCACATATAAATTATACCATACAGCATTTGTCTGTCTCTGTCTGGCTTATTTCACTTACCATAATGCAAAGCATCAATAATTTTATTCTATTTCGATTTTATGACATGATTCCGAGGTTCTCAAGAGTTTGTGAGGAAATTCCTTGGTAAAATACATGATACTCCTTGGAGGCAAACTTCATTTGTGGTTCCTTATCACTTTCCAATTATTTATGAGTTTAAGCTAAGGCAGATTTCTATAAAGTGACCACAAATATTAAGTTTTATAAGGCTGCAGTTTCACATTAATAATAATGAAGTTTCAGGATTCAAAATTAAACATTAAATAACTAGGAAGTGTAATCTCTCAGTCTGCAGGCATATTATTTGCCTTTTAAGCCTTATTTAAGGAAACGTAGGTCAGTGGTTGTAGTATGTGTTTTAGGAAGCATAACCGATTGTATTGGAAAGCTGGATCCTCCACTCACTGTTCACACTAACTTTGTAGTTTTTCAAGAAGCCTGAAAAGAGGAATGTTGAATTTGGAGGGAAACTTGTGGTAGGCACATAGAAAAAAAAAAAAAGGCCAGGTGCAGTGGCTCACTTTGTAATCCCAGCACTTTGGGAGGCTGAAGCGGGTGGATCACCTGAGGTCAGGAGTTCGAGACCAGCCTGGGCAGCATGGCAAAAGCCTGTCTCTACTGAAAATGCAAAAATTAGCCAAGTGTGGTGGCATGCCCCTGTAATCCCAGCTACTCGGGAGGCTGAGGCAGCAGAATCGCTTGAACTCAGGAGGCGGAGGCTGCAGTGAGCCGAGATTGCACCGCTGCACTCCAGCCTGGACAACAGAGCAACACCACACCTGTCTCAAAAAAAAAAAAAAAAAGAAAAACTGTATTAAAATTTTATCTTAGATTTTCCTGAAAGAAGTGGAAGTTCTACTCTGAAGAAGCCCTACTCAGAATCTTTGATCAGCCAGTAGAGATTGTATTATTTGAACTGTCTGAATGAAAGCACCATTTTAGGCATCTGGAGAAGAAGCAAATCTCTATTGTTAAAAAATAAACAATAAGTCCTGATTTTCAAAAGGGTATGATTTATCCACTTGAGAACATTTATGGCAATTCCATGTTTCTAGCAGTTTTTAATACTCTGATAGTAGACTGCAATAAGACTAAGAAGGGCAATTAATAAATTTAAAGTCTCAATGAACTTTATTACAGGAGCAATAGCAATTGACATTGCTCCAACTGGTTATTTTACTGTAAGAAAGATTATTGAATAAATATGTGCACACATTTCAGTTTTTATTTCAGGGAAACCCATTTAACGAATAATTTGCATTTTTTCCCCAAATCTCACAAAACTCACCCCTTCTGATATGTTATTTCCATCCCAAGGTTTCTTGTGCTGGACCGTTGTTATTAAACATTAGATATGGTATTTTCTCCCACTCTTATCCCCAAAAACTCTGAAGAAGTTCAGACTTACTGTGATTAGTCATCCATCCTCTGGGATCCCTGGTGCAGAATTAAACATATACAGGCACATGTGCATGTACACGTACATGCCATGCAGAGATTTATATGTGCTTTCTTCCAATTTGCTGAAACTGTGGTTTCTGGGGACAGAAACCAGAGTTCTCCTACACAGTAGTTCCAGGAGTGATGGGGAAAAAATAGTTACGGCCATGTATAAAATCAAAATTTTCCTCAAGAAATGGAATAGTAAGTAAATGCATCCAGGCACAGAGCTTTATTTCCTATGACTTAAGCTTGGGGCTTAACTGGTCAGCACTTTGCTGAGAGCAGAGCCTCAGAGCACTATCTCCTCTTAATTACAATTTTGAGAACAGATGCAGAATTTGCTTGTTTAACTTCCCTCCTGCACACACACCATACCCTACTCACCATTTCAGCTGATCCCCCCAAGTTAAATTCAGGAGGTAGGGAGGAAAAGATACAGGTTCATTTTTTTTTTTTCCTGTTGAAATTGGGAACTCACGTAAGTTCTAAGCTGAGGATGATAATCTATTCCTGGGACAGAATTCTGAGACATATCTCTTCATTTATTATTGCTAAGGCTCAGGGCAGTTTCTGTTGCTGTTGTGACTAAGAGAACAGTATGCAAAGGTGGAAAAATCCACAGTTCCCACCCTAACTTCTTTGAGGAGAGGATTATTAATTAGCAATCACAAGTATATATCATGGTATCATTTCCATTTTTCCAGGACTGAAGCTTTTTCAATAGTATTTATGCTCAGAGTCATATTATGCTCTGAGCATATTTACTCTCAGAGTTTAAAAGCTTCAAGATTATCCAGTCTAACACCTTTCTTTTCCCTGTGGAGTAATAGAGGTGCAAGGAGGGCAAGCAAGGTCACCCAGCCAATGGTGGCAAGGCCAAGGCCAAACGACTGTTCCTGAGATCACACCTCTAGGCCTCTTACTTTGTACCCAGCCATGCAGGGAAATATACAACCCAAACCAGTTTTTCTTTCCCGAGAAATCTTCCTTTAAGTTACCCATGATTGATTCCTTTTTGGGAAACAAGTTAAAATTTCCCATAAGCAAATTCTTACCCTAGAAAGATACAGATTTTACTATGTATTTTAAAAATAAAGAGTCACAAGTGGGCTTCTATGTTTTCATATATTTTGTTGAGAAATAAACTACTGGAGAAGACTAATACACAAGGTGAACAATGAGATTTTTCTAACCGAAACAACTGGTTCTCTTATTTTTTTTTTTTTTGCTGTCCAAAGAAGAATAACATTAAATTTTTTTGCTAAGTGAGTGTGTCCAATAGCTGGCTGCTCCACCAAAGATTTGTGCTCTACCTGCCATAATGTGAATGTTTACTGGGAAACTAGGAACTACAGTTCCCATATTCCTTTCTGTCTGAATGTGGGCATATGACTATTTTGGCCAATAGGAATGTAAGTGAAGCCAAGGCATTATTTCCAGACCGAAGAGCTTAAGAAGAAAATTTTACTTTTCCATGTACCTTTTCACTTGCTCTTCTTCATAGACTAGCTGCATCCATAAGGGAAGCACAGCATCAGAAAATGGAAGAAGGATGCCTCCTGGAAGCCTCTAAGTTACCATGTAAAAGCTCGCTTACTCATCAAAATGTCAGCACTGGGCTGTGAATGAGAAATAAACTTTAATTTTTTACTCTGTATCCGTTATCTATCACTATGCAATAAACCACCCCAAAAGTTAGAGGCTTAAAATAACAACAATCATGGATTTTACTCACAGAACTTTAATTTGGACTGGACTCTGTAGGGGTAGTTGCCCTCTGTTCCACACAGCATCCTCTAGGGTAGATCTGCTGGGGGCCGGAGGGCTGACTTTCAAGGTGGTCTCTCAGATGGCGGGCAAGTAAGTGCTAGAAGTCAGCTGGGAGCTGACCTGAGGGCTGGAGGTCCGCAGTTCCACTCCATTCTGGCCTTTTCATAGGCTGCTTGACTTCCTAATGGCATAGAGTCTGAGTTCCAAGAGCAAATGTCCCAAGAGACAGAAAGCAGAAGCTAATAGTTTTTCGAACTTTTGGCCCAGAAACTGATACAATTTCACCACTGCCATAAGTTATTTATCAAGCAGAGAGCCCAGATTCAAGGTATTAAGATGTAGATGGCAGTTTTCAATAGGAAGAATGTTAAAGAATTTGGGGGGCATGTTTTAAAATAATCACTTAAACCACTGTGATTTTGAGATTTATATGTTACAGTAGCTAATGTCACAGTTACAACTACTACAGTGACAGAAAAGAAAAAGGACCAGCTCTATAACTGTCACAGCTTATTTTAACTATAGGTCACAAACCAGCCAACCAACTAACAACAACAAAATTTGCAAGGGATGGGGAGGCCTTTAACTTTTCCCGATTAACAGAATGAAGAGATCTTTAGGTGGCTTCTGCAAAGTCCTATGATCTTAACTTCAAAATACACTTGCAGATCTCTTATAAGTCAGCATAATAAAGATGAACACTGCAGGATAAAAATGTGCAAAGAACATAAAGAGATGATTTGTAGAAGGAGAAATGAATAGCCAATAGAGGAAAAAAACTGTCATGGTCATTTGTTGGGTTGATGGCTCAAGATCCATTTCCCCTTCCTGACAAGACTCTGATTTCTCTGGAGAGATTATCACTGTCTCTCTGGCTTCTGGTTCAGAGGGATGGTAATCAGAGCACTGCATTCTTAGTCTAAGGGCAGGCATGTGGCCCAATTTAAGTCAACTGGAACTTGAATCTTGAGAATTAAATAAAGAAACCAAAACTGTTGGGCTCCATCCCATTCTTGTGACTATGTGCTGAGCAGATCCAGCCCAAGGATGCTGTTCTATATTGAGTCCAATGCTGAAGTGCCTGCTTCATCACCTCCAGAAATGCCTGTCCTGACCATTCCTCAGCCTGGAGGATCTCCAGCCTCTCATTAATTCTGTGAGCCTCTGATGTCCTTTCCCTGCATTTCCCTTGATTTAACCCACCCAGAATCATTTTCTGTTGCTTGTAATGAAAGAACATTGATCTGTACAAATGTTCATTTAAAACAATAATGAACCAAATACATATTAAGGCAGTAATACACAATTTCGCTTATAAAACTAGAAAGGATTCTTGATAATGAAGAATACTATCCAGTTTTTTCAGGTTTTGGAAAAAAGGCTCTCTTCATAATTACTGGTGGGAGTGTAAACAATTTCTCTGGAAGGCAAGGTAATATATATAAAAAAATTAAAATGTACACAAAGTTTGATCCAGTCATATAAAAATTCTATGTAAAGACTTAACTGCAAGCATATTTATTGCTGTACTGTTTATATTAAGGAAAAATAAAAATAATTACATAAATTAGGTGACCATATAATGTATCATTCAAAAGGGAATACTTTTGGGAGTAAAAGGAGGCTCTATCTTTTTTTTTTTTTTTTTTGACACGGAGTCTCACTCTGTCACCCAGGCTGGAGTGCGTTGGTGCCATCTTGGCTCACTGCAAGCTCTGCCTCCTGGGTTCTGGCCATTCTCCTGCCTCAACCTCCTGAGTAGCTGGGACTACAGGCACCCACCACCATGCCCAGCTAAATTTTTGTATTTTTAGTAGAGACGGTGTTTCACCGTGTTAGCCAGGATAGTCTCGATCTCCTGACCTTGTGATCTGCCTACCTTGGCCTCCTAAAGTGCTGGGATTACAGGCGTGAGCAACCGTGCCCAGCTAGGAGGCTCTATTAATAATTATACCAAGACAAGAAACATAAACCAAGCCTGTTTCAGGCACACCGGGATAACAGTGGTCACCTTGTATATGATCAGGAGTTAGTAACATTATTTTAAGGAATATAAATAATTGGTTCATGTGATTGTGGAGGCTGAAAATCCAAACTCTGCAGGTTTCATAATGGTACCATATATCCAAACAACAGAATCAATCAAGCCATTAAGAATATAAGTATAATAAAATTATTTATTTGGGTCTGTTTCTAGAACTTTGTACCATTTCAATGATTTGCTTGTATATTTTTGTACTCATTTTAAAAAGATTATGGTTTCATGGTATGTTTTAATGTGTGATAAAGCAAATCACCCAATATTAGTCTTTAACAATTATTTCAGATAAAATGTATAATAGTTTGCCCACTTTTCCCAACATGTTAAATTATATAATACTTTGGGAAGAAATTCATGTTTAAATATTCTGCTTTTTAAGAATATGGAATTTATCTATTTTTGGTTTCTTTCATATTGCTCAGTGGAATTTTACAGTTTCTCTACATTTTCTGTTATGTTTATGCCTGGGCATTTTACATTGTTGTTATTGTAAATACTGTTCCTTCATCATTGCTATATAAAAGGTTATAGATTTTTGTATATCTATAAAACCAATCCTTCTGCTGAGTAGCCTTTTCAATTATAATTAGAATTTCATTACATATTCCTCAGTTTTCCAAGTTGATAATCGCATTATCTAAAAATAACAATTTTGCCTCTTTTTCCCATTTTGTTCTATTGTCTCATTACACTTGTTGGTATTTCCTGAATTAAGCTTGATAATAGTGGTGTTAACCATCATCAAATCTATTTCTGATAATGTGCCATATTGCTTGTCTTCTCATATACTTCTTTCTCTTCAATTCAACTCCTTAACTTCCCCTACTAACTGTTACTTATTCTTCAGATCTCAGTTCACCTCCTCTTCTAGGACAACCAACTCTGATGACCTGGACCAGTCCAGGTCTCCCTACTACAGTCTCTTAGCGGACCATGTACCCTTACTTCATTGTACCTATTACATTTGTAATTTCAGGCTTATTTGGATAGTGATGTGACTAATGACTGTCTCCTCCATTCATCTGTAAACTTCATGAAATCTAAGAACTCATCGTATTTTGCTCACAATGGTATATCCAGTACTTACTAAAGGGCTAACATGGTTAATGCTCAATGAGTACTTATTGAATTAATTCTAGCATTTTATCATTAATCATGATACTGTTCATTTCCTGTTACATTTTATCTATTTATCTATTAGTGATTTATTATTGAATTTTAGAAAGTTTTTATGGTTTTAATTTATTAATTGTCCAGAATTGGAATGATTCTTTGCAATGCTCACATCATAAGAAGTCAGAGCAGCCATTAAAAAGTTGAATTGAAGACTTGGAAGCTTTTCCTTTGAGATCTGCCATCTGTGACAACTTGGTTTACAGTGGCCATAGAGTGGAAGGTTATCACACACAGGGGCTCCAACTCTCCCTCACTACCAATATTTGTCCCTCTGAGATTGCTTTTGCCAGACATTCTTCCCTTTGCTTCTGCATAATTTTCTTGAGAAAGGGAATTCAGTGTTGGTTTTTCTTGGAAGCTGGTCCAAATTCAACAGTATGCTGAAAAACAAATCCTTGAAGTTTGGGTCATGCAAAATCATGTTAAGGGGATATTTTAGTAAATAACCACAGCTACACACATGGATCTTTCCACAGGAAGAAGTGTTGGAAGAAGGGGCATTATAAGAGTAGCTCCACATGTTAGTGTAAGTATTTTAGGGCATTCTTAATTTAGAAATCCAGCTGTAGAGTCCCTGACATTAGTCACCCAGTCTTGGCTTGAAAACCTTTTCTGCAAGAAAACTTACTACCTCTCAAAATTTTATTGAACAGTATGGAATTTAACGTATTTTAATGTATCAACACTAAATATACCATCTTTGCTTAAATAGCCTGTATTACACACACCCATCAAGATACAGATTAAAATCTATACAAATTTTCTTAAATTTTGTGGAATATAATACAATAAACATTTTTCCTTTGTGATTGACTTTGTAGCTTTTGTGGAGAAATGACAGACAAAAAATAATGAATAGACAACTAACAGAATAGGGAGTACAAATGATCAATAAAGACATGAGGGTTCAACCTCATGGGAATCAAAATTATGTACATTAAAATTATGAAATTTATTTGCATGTGAAATTGGCAAAGATAGAAAAAAGATAATATCGATTACTTACTAGGGTGTAATATGATGAGTTTGCTCATACACTGCAAATGAGAATGTAAACAATCACAATGATATGACAATGATCAAGAACAAAACTTAGTGTGATGGTTCATTTATGTGTTAAGTTGGTAACCCATGGTAACCAGATATTTGGTCAAACATTCTAGATGTTTCTGTGAATACTTTTTTTAGATGCAATTGACATTTAAATTGATAGACTTTGAGTAAAGCAGATTACTCTTCACGAAGTGGCTAAACCTCATTCAATGAGTTAAAAGCCTTAACAGCAAGCAAGCAAGAAAGAAACAAAGAAAGAGAAAGAATGAAAAAAGAAAGAAAGAAAAGAAAAAGATAAGAAAAGAGAAAAGAAAAGAAAAGAAAAAAACTGGCCTCCCTGAAGAAGAGGGAATTCTGCCAACAGACTGCCTCTAGGTTTAAACTATGGCATACACTCTTCCCTTGGTCTCCAACTTGCTAGCCTACCCTGCAGAGTTTGGATTTCCAGCCTCCACAACCACATGAGCCAATTATTTATATTCCTTAAAATACATGCACATACACATACACACACCCATCAAGACACAGACATACATATATATATGACATATCTATCTATCTATCTATCTATCTATCTATCTATCTATCTATCTATCTATCTATCATCTATCATCCTAGTGGTTCTATTTCTCTAGAGGATCCTGTCTAATATACTTAATAATACTTAGTAATATGATTTCTAAGAATCTATCCTAAGAAAATAATCATATAGTATAAATTTGTATAACAAAATGGAAAAACCAGTAATGTTCAAAATCATTCAGAATAAATAGATAAATTATGCCATATATACCCATAAAAGGAATGAAGAGATGATATAGTCCACAATCTCTGAAAATCATGTGTTGGTATAATAGTTATTGATATGGGGATATGCCTGTATGTGACATATCCATAGCCACATCCCTATCCGTGTGTCTATTTTTCTATATACCTATCCATCTATATCTGTGCTGTCTAATGCAGGAGCTACTAACCACATGTGGCTCTTGAGCACTTAAAATGTGGCTAGTGAGAAAGCGGAACAGGAGTTTTAACTTAATTTTAATAAAATTGTAAAAACCTTATGCCCAATTTAGCTATTAGAAAACCTTTAAAGGTATTTGAAACAACTTGAGTATTTCGATCTGATTTTTTTAACTTAAAATTTTATGAACTGAAATATAGATAAGAATTTTTGATGAAAATTGAATGCCCAAGATTAGAAAATTTGTAACTGTAAAATACATGGTAGATTTTAATGTGAATTGTATATTTTGAAATGGTTTTTATTTTTATTTTTATTTTTATTTATTTATTTTTTTGAGACAGAGTTTCGCTCTTGTTGCACAGGCTGGAGTGCAATGGCGCGATCTCGGCTCCCTGCAACCTCTGCCTCCTGGGTTTAAGTGACTGTCCTACCTCAGCCTCCTGAGTAGCTGGGATTATAGGCATGCGCCACCACACCCAGCTAATTTTTGTATTTTCAGTAGAGACGGGGTTTCACCATGTTGGCCAGGATGTTCTCAATCTCTTGACCTCGTGATCCTCCCGCCTCAGCTTCTCAAAGTGCTGGGATTACAGGTGTGAGCCACCACGCCCGGCCCTGAAGTTTTCTATAATGGATACATGTTACTTTTATAAAGAAAAATATGATTTCAAAAAGAAAATATAAGTTCATCTTCAGCAGCAAGAAATAATAAAAATATTTCCAAGTGTGACTTTCACAAATGTCCTGCTTTTCAGGAATATGAGTTTCTAGACTATTGGGAAAATGACATTTCATTGAGCGGTACCTAAAATTAAAGGAAATCAGTTTGGATACACATGTGGGAACTTGAGGACATTTGTTAATATTTCAAATACAATTATTCAACACATTTTGTAAGAACTCTTTTCTTGAGCCATGAATAATTTGTTATTATCCTGAATTTTGGCTCTGAGTTAATGTTTTCTTATTCCTGGGGGATCTTACAGTTAAATTTCAAAAAGATAAACTGTCTTTGGGAACTATCTGAAACACTCATTTCCAATCAGCCCTGTTCTTGTGGAAAAGTCACACTTTGCCTAATGAAAGAGAAAGTTTGCAATTTTTATTGACTTTTTCCCCTTTCGTTTGCAATGTAACAATTTGTAAGTTATCTTTGAGGAAGATTCCCTACCAGGAAGCTTCTGGAACTGAATTAGTCTGTTGAGTTAGGTGAATGATCACTCCCTATCATCCATCTTTCATTCCATACTATGGGGCAAAACACTGAGGTTCTACAGGGATTGCAGGGATTAAGCCTGTGCTATTTGTGATTTTCTTCCTATGTGTGGTCCAGTTAACTCTAAGTAACACCCAAAACGGAAAACGTGAACCACCATGCACTAGCATGGACTATGCATGGGTGGGTATTTCTATCTCTTTTTAATGACAAAGGTACAGCTATTATGGAAATAGTTGGAAAGTTCTTCAAAAAATTAAAAATCCAGCAATCCCACTTCTGGGTATTTATCCAAAGGATATGAAACCAGTATGTTGAAGATATGTCTGCACTCCCATGTTCACTGCAGCCTTATTCACAATAACCAATCATGAAATGCCCATCAATGGATGAATGAATTAAGAAAATGTATATATACACAATGGAATACTATTCAGTCTTAAAAAAAAAAAGAATCCTGTCATTTGTGACATCGATGAACCTGGAGGGCATTATGTGGGCAAAATAAGTCACGTGCAGAAAGACAAATACCACATTATTTCTCTTATATGTGGAATCTAAAGAAGTCAAACTTATAGAAACAGAGTAAAATGCTGGCTACTCGAGGCTAGGGAGTAGAGGGATTGGGGAGATGCTGGTCAAAGTATTCAAAATTTCAGTTAGCGGAATAAGATCAAGAGACCTGTTGCACATCATGATGACTATAGTTAATGACAGTATATTATAAACTTGAAAATTGCTGAAAGTAGATTTTTAAGCATTTTTACCATTAAAAACCAGCAAGTATATGAGGTGCATCTGTTAATTAGTTTGATTTAGCCATTCTACAACGTATACATATTTCAAAAAATTATGTTGTATACCATTAACGTACAAAATTTTGTTTGTTAATTTAAAAAATAAGAATACATTTAAAATATAAAGACAAGGAAGCTGAGTTTCAGATATATTAAGTGTGTAGTGACAGAAACGACGTCTACCCACATCTTCCGAATTCCAATGCCACTGTTTTTGTTTTACTTCAAGTATTTCACTAAACAACACATTATAATAGAAATATTTCCTGTGTATTGTACATCAGAAAACAAAGGAAGCTTTTTGCTCAACAAGGTGGATGACCACGCACATCTATCTTTTCTTGGAATCCCTTTCAATATTAAAAAGAAAAAGAATTTAAATGTACCAGGACCGCTAAGGTTTGGGTATTTGTCTCCTCCAAACCTCATATTGAAATTTGATCCCCAATGTTGGAGGTGGGGGCTAGCGAGAGGTGTTTGAGTCCTAAGGGTGGATCCCGCATGAATAGATTAATGCCTTACCTGAAGGGGGCTGTGGGGAGGAGTTCTTATTCTATTACTTCCTGTGAGAGCTGGTTGTTTAAAAAGCCGGCACCTTTCCCTTTTCTTTCTTTCTTTTTTTTTTTTTCCTGAAATGGAGTCTCTGTCATCCAGGCTGGAGTGCAGTGCATGGTATCAGCTCACTGCAACCTCTGCCTCCTGGACTCAAGTGATTCTCCTGTCTCAGCCTCCCAAGTAGCTGGGATTACAGGCTTCCACCACCATGCCTGGCTAATTTTTGTATTTTTAGTAGAGACAGGGTTTCATCATGTTGGCCAGACTGGTCTTGAACTCCTGACCTCAAGTGATCCTCCCACCTCTACCTCCCAAAGTGCTGGGGTTACAGGCATGAGCCACCACGCCTGGCCCCTTTCCTCTTTTGCTTCCTCTCTCACTGGTAATCTCTGCACACACTGGCTCCCCTGACCTTCTACCATGAGTGGTAAAAGCATGAGGCCCTCACCTGACACAGATGTCCAATCTTGAACTTTCTAGCTATCAGAACTGTGAGTCAAATAAACGTTTTCCTTTATAAATGACCCAGCCTCAGGTATTCGGTATTCCTTTTTTTTTTTTTTTTTTTTGAGACACAGTCTCGCTCTGCTGCCCAGGCTGGAGTACAGTGGCGCAATCTTGGCTCACTGCAACCTCCATCTCCGAGGTTCACGCCATTCTCTTGCCTCAGCCTCCCCATTAGCTGGGACTACAGGCGCCTGCCACCACGCCCAGCTAATTTTTTTAATATTTTTAGTAGAGACGGGGTTTCACCGTGTTAACCAGGATGGTCTCCATCTCCTGACCTCGTGATCTTCCCATCTCGGCCTCCCAAAGTGCTGGGATTACAGGCGTGAGCCACTGCGCCCGGCCAGGTATTCCTTTATAGCAACACAAATGGACTAAGACAAGGACAAAGAGAATGAGAGAACATACAGCCACAAACAAGGATTAACACAAATTTTTCAAAGAGAGAAATCTTTTTGAAGTGGTGACTTTCTTTCTCAGCAGAGTGGAGAAACTTATAAACTGTGTCAGGAAGAGATACAGAAACCAATCTGATTCTTCCTTTAGAACCTTGGAAAATCTCAGGATTTAAAACGGTGAATACAGCAAAAGATGTGGGTAAGGTATGAATCTGAGTATAGAGGGATTGACTGAAATCTTTCATGCAAAATGGTTGGGTTTTTAGGTTCTCTTTCTCTCTCCAGAGTTGGTTGACAAGTTCCTCCTGTACACAGAGTTTCTAATCAGTTATTTGCGGTCACACTGTTAAACGCAAACAGCCTGGGTTTACGTACATTTGAGGAAAGTTTTCAATATGAAAAAGATACAAACCAACAGAATAAGCAACCTGGATAAACAGAAAATACAGAGAGAGCCAAGGAAATCATTAAGAAAGTGGAAAAAACAACCAGAGAAGTAGAGAATAGGAAATAGAGGAGAAGAAATTTGGGGAGGCCAATCTGGGATATTGAACTTTCAACCAATAGAGAAGAGGAAATTGTCAAAGAAATAATGTAAAAAAATTTTCAGGACCGAAGGACTTGACTTGCCAGATTGAAAAAGCGCTCCATGTGCCCATGTCAATTAATGAAAAAAAGGAACCACACTAAGATAGATCCTAATGAATATTAGTTCACTTATTGGACTAAATTTGGTGAATAAACTTTAGGACACCAGAGATAAATACATGATACCGAAAGCTTGTGGTGGGGGACACTTCACATACAAAGAAATGGAAATTAAAGTGGCATTAGACTTCTTAAACCAACATTGTAAACTATAATGACACAGGGCAGTGTGGTCATAATTTGGAGGCAGCTGATGCTCAACATATAATTTTTTGTTTATTTGTTTTGGGACGGAGTCTTACTCTGTCACCCAGGCTAGAGTGCAGTGGCATAATCTCAGCTCATTGCAACCTCCGCCTCTCCATTTCAAGCGATTCTTGTGCCTCAGCCTCCCAAGCAGCTGGGATTATAGGTGTGCACCACCATACCCAGCTAACTTTTATATTTTTAGTAGAGACAGGTTTTGCCATGTTGGGCAGCTGGTCTCAAACTCCTGGCCTCAAGTGATCTGCCTGCCTTGGTCTCCCAAAGTGCTGGGATTACAGGCGTAGGCCACTGTGACTGGCCTCAACACAGAATTTTATCCCAGATAAACCATGTATTAGCTTCCTGTGGCTTCCATAACAAAGCACCACACACTGGGTAGCTTAAAACAACAGAAATTTATTCTGTCACAGTTATGGAGGCCAGAAGTCCAAAATCAAGATGTCAGCAGAGTTAATTTTTTTTAGAGGCTATGAGGGAGAATCTGTTCCATGTTTCTCTCCAGGCTGCTGCTGTTGTCAGCAATCCTCAGTGTTGTTCCTCGGCCTATAGATGTGTCACTTCAATCTCTGCCTCTGCCTTCACATGGCCCTCTTTCCTCTGTCTGTGTCTCTGTGTCTTTACAAGGTCTTCTTATGAGGACACCAGTCGTAGGATTTAGGGCCCACTCTAATTCAGTATGACCTTACCTTAACTAATTACATCTGTGAAGATCCTATTTCCAAATACACTCACATTCTGAGGTTCTTGGTGAACGCAAATTTTGGGGGAACACTAGTCAATCACTATAAACTGTCACTCAAGTGTGAGGGCAGAATAAAGATATTTTTGGGCAGATAAGTACTGAAAAACTATCCCTGCAATGCATTGTTTTTTAAAGAAGTTACTGGAGAATGTACTTAAAGTAAGTAAATAAAGAAAGAGGAAAACATGAGACCAGCCAATAGAGAATAGGAAACCAGAATTAAGAGTTCATGCAGAGCAGAATGGGGAACTCTGGGAGTGAAGCATCCAAGGGCAAGAGAAATAAAATGCTAAGTATTTGATATCTTAAAATATTTAGAAATTAAAATTGACAGTTGTTTGATAGAACTGAAACTCCAAGATAAAATAGAAGTTCAATGAGAAAGTGAACATATTCACAGTCCCTTCTTGGATCAATATTGAACAATATTTATATAGTTTTAAAATAGCAATCCTAACTCTTAACAAAAACTTAAGGGTCTATATCAGGAAGGTGAGAATGAATAATTATGCTAGATAAATTGCTAAATATTAATCATAATAGAAAGTCAGCAGATAATGTCTAAAATATGACATGAAATTGCAGTATTGGCATGTTATTTAGAAATAGGAAGGTAAAAATTGAAGAAACTCATAAAAGTATAATATGTTGTTTTAGTCCATTTGGGCTGCCATAACAAAATACCATAGACTGGGCAGCGTATGAACAAGGAAAATTTATTTCTTGTAGTTGTAGAGGCAGGAAAGTCCAAGATCAACATGTCAACAGCTTAGGTATCTGGCGGGAGCCTGCTTTCCCATAAGTGGTACGTTCTCTCTATGTCCGTGTATGGTGGAAGAGACCAACTCCCTCAGGCCTCTTTTGTAAAGGCACTAGTCCCATTCATGAAGACGGATCTAATTACCACCCCCACTCCCCGCCACAAGGTCTCACTTTCTAATACCCTCACCTTGCGGGTTACAATTTCAAGGCATGAATTTTGGGGGACATGAATATTCAGAACTTAGCATGTGGTAACTTCTGGAAAGTAGAGGTGGGCAGGAGAAGAAAGGTAGTGGCTATCTTTCATTATTAACTTTTTAGTATTCGATTTTAAAACATGTTTGAGCAAATAATATTTTTTATAGCAACACAGATTAAAGAAATAGAATATAAAACACATAAGAATTATCTAAAGAGTGTGTTAAAACGCAGCTTCTGTGTTCATATCTAGAGATTCTAATTTAGTCAGTCTGGAGGCACCTGTGCAGTGGTGCGATCTCAGCTCACTGCAATCTCCGCCTCCTGGGTTCAAGTGATTCTCCTGTCTCAGCCTCCTGAGTCGCTGGGACTACAGGTACATCCCACCTCGCCTGGCTAATTTTTGTACTTTTAGTAGAGACAAGGTTTCACCGTGTTGGTCAGCTGGTCTCGATCTCCTGATCTCGTGAACCACCTGCCTCGGCCTCCCAAAGTGCTAGGGTTACGGGCATGAGCCACTGCGACTGGCCAGGACCATGCATTTTAACAAGGCTGATGAAATTCTGATGGAGGTGGTCCCTGAACCCCACTTTGAGAAACACTTGTCTAGAAAACAGCCACAACATGGTGGGGACATCAGCTTGAGCTGGTTTCTGGTAGAGGTCAAGCAAGTTGGAGTCTATGTTAGTTGTATCCATCCCCTATTGGTATTGGGGTAAAACAGTGTTGCATGCTAAAACCCTGCTTAATCAAAGGTTATTCTAACTTTAAGAGTGAGTGATGAAACAAGAAACCTAAATGCTGATTTCAGGACATGTTGTCAGGCAGCTGTTAAGTCTTCTGCCCAGGCAGGTTGCTAACATTGGCAGAAACCATGGGGACGGTCACTCCTGTGTTTGTAGGGGGCTGAACCGGCCTGCTGCTTTAAAGAAGGCATATGTACAAGGACTGCCATAGACCCTGCTCCACCATGCGATCAGCCCGTTACTATGCAATTACTATGAGTTTGAAGGTGCCGGAGGTCAGATCCCAGTCTGTGTGGAGAACCTTAGAAATGTTTCCAATAGGAATGCTGAAGTGAACACTATTGCTGAAATCTGCTACTTACCCAGCAACAGAAGTGTCACCGTGACTGCACGTCTACTGTAAAAGGTTTAAAATGCCATGATCAGCCCTCTCCAAAATTCTACACAACCCTGTTCCTTAGCTTACCCTGAAGGCTATTGCCAGCTTCCCAAATGGAGTCAGTTGGGATGGTTCCCAACTTCTGCTGAGGAGCTGCTGTGAGCCAGACACCATATAAAGCACCTTAATGTGCCAAATCGCACAAAACCAATTTCACAGATGAGAAAAACGGAGGTTCCAGAAAGTTAAACCACAAGTCCAGCATCACATAACCAGCATGTGGTAGAACAAGTTTTACTCTTTCCATAATTCCAAATTGCATCTTGGACACATCTTTAAGCCTACGGGGCATCAGATAACAGATAAGATCATTAGCCTCAGAGCTGCAGAGTGTGGTCCATTTATCACTGCAAATGTGTTCACGGAACGGAATTCCTGCTGACCTGGCATAAGGATGCTCACGCAGGCACTGCAGAGGTTGCTGAACACAGCAACACTGCACAAGAGATGTGATGGAGTTCCTGCGAGAGTCACCAAAACACTGACATAACTCTGGCAGCAATGGATAGTCAGGAAACAGCCTGACTGTTTCCGGCCAGCCACACAACCCAAGGAAGGGGATGAAGTGGTAAAATAGGGGGTTATAGGAAGAGAGGCTGATTTTAAACAAAGACCAGTTCTTAAGATGAAGTCACTAGTTGAAGAGTATCAGAAAGTAGCTGTAGATACCAAAGAAAGTAGTAAATTTTTAATCACAGCATTCATAATATGAAGGAATTTTAGGGACGATTAGCCCAGCTCCCTCATTTTACTGAATATGAGGATGAAGAGGAAGTAAATAGTAAGAGTTAACGTTATTTGAGTGTCTTCCATATGTCAGGTATTGGGCTAGGTATGATCTCATTTCATCCTATAAGGCTGGTAAAAATTTTGTCCCCATTTTGATGATGAGGAAGTCAAGGCCCAGAGAGATGGAGATTCATTCAAAGTGGCACAGCTAGTTAGTGGTAGAGCTAGGGTTAGGATTCAAGCACCTGATGCCTAATCCTGGCTATTTTTCTCTGTACCATATAGCCAGTTTCTCTTCCAACAAGAATGTGTGCAAATAGTCTTTGGAAGAACCAGGCAAATCCAGATCTAAATCCCTTTTTACCTTGGATTGTGTGACCGTCTCTCTCAGTTCAGAATCCCTTATTAAAGGAATGGAGATAAGGATATCTTACTCTTGCTTTTGTTGTCAGCATTAGATGAGATAGTGTATATAAAGTACTTATTATACTATCTGGCACATAGTAAGAACACAACAGATTTTTTTTCCTCTTTTCTTTTCCTCCTTCCTCTTGCCTTAGGTGTGGAAGTAGTATCTATTTTATCTTTTTAGTATTTGTCCTTTTAGATAGTAGTCATTATATGCTACAATGATCTCCCAGAGAGATTGACTATATATTTACACACATATCAGGGCCCACACAGTGAGGTATCTGTAGGAATATGTAAAAATAATTTTAACAAATTTAATGCCCAAATGGCTCCTTTGCCTGTATTCCAAATATAATTAAGTTGCGTTTAGCATTGGAGCCACCGGGAGCTTTACAAATGCTATGTCCAGGCTGCATTCCACAGCAATTCCGTCAGGATTCCAGGGGTGAGGTGCAGGCATTAGTAGTTTAAAAATCTCAAGTGATTCTAGCAAATTACTAAATCAGAAACTCTGGGGTGAGGCCTAATAATATATATTTTAATTAGCCCTCAGGGGATTCTGATACACACTCAAGTTTGAGAACCACTGGTCTAGACACCCAGTCTTCTCCACTCCCTTATCTTCTGTCCAAACCCATCAATGATCATATCCTACTACTTTTATCTTTTAAGTATTTCCCTCATATGTCAACTAATTTCCATCCTGAGCACCATTATCCATTCTTGCCCAGATAACTGGTTACCCTGTGACTAGTTTTTCTTCCCTCCAGTTCCCTCTTCTTTCAGCAGCCAGTGTGAGCCACAATAAATGTCTAACCACGTCTCTTCTCTGTCTTCAGGGGCAGCCCATTACCTCCAAAATAGAATCTAAACTCTTCAGCCTGGCGCACAAGGCCCTCTGAGGCTGGCTTGGGCTAAGCTCTCTATCCTCCTCTCCTATCACTCCTTGACTCCATTTCAGCAGTGGAGAGAGTCTAGGGGTTTCAAGGTGGATAATGCACATCTAGAGAAGAAATTTGGTCAAAAGAAAATCCCGGGGTTCTGGGGCTGGATCTCTGGTAATCTTGCAGTGGGAGAGGTGTTCTGGAAGTACAGACAGGTTACTCTAGAAAGATGGAAAAGGGTTCCAATTTAGGGAGGCTGACTGGAGTTGCACAAACTTTCAACTGTGCTTATTCAAATTTTCACCCCCACTGCTTACACTCAGATAAAAGATCTAGAAATTAGGTTTGAAATGTCAACTGCAGTTTTCCAGAGCTATCACAGGATTCTTAGTCATCTGTAATTCTGACCAGCTGTTCTACAGCACATTTTCTCATGTCACGTAAGGCTGCAGTGGGTTGACCATGGGTCATTTCTGCATAGAACTCGGAAAAATGGGTGCTTAATGCACATTCCATGGCTCCTTTTTGAAGGCATGCTATTCTGCTTATAGATCATCCCATATTCAAACTGGATGTTGTGGAATGGTTCAAGATTTTTTTTTTTAATTTGCTACTTTTAAAGGCTTTTTTAAAAAGGCACTTCAGCCACTCACCATACGTGCTGTAGTCTCAAATTTCCAATCACACTGGCCTCCATACAAGCCAATTTCTCCACTTGCCTTAGTGCACAGACACACAGTTCTTTCTAGCTTTTGTTTTCTCATCATTGCTCATACCAGTTCCCCTCATTGCCATCAAACCAAATCATATTTATCCTTTAAGGCGAGTTCGTTCACTCATTCATCAAATCTTTACTGCATGCCTTTTAAGTGCCAGGCACCATCCTGGGTACTGGGGGCACAGCGATAAACAAGATGGAGAAGCTCACTTCAGTGCCTCTTGGGGATATTGACAAGTGAATGAGTCATTATAACTCTCCCTAATAAGGGCCCAGAGGGAGAGATCCGGGTACTAGGAGAATATACGGTGGGGTTGGGATTACCAACCCCACTGTATGGAAGGTGTTCCTAAGCAAGTGAGAGCCAGCCTGGAAGAATAAATAGGAGGTAGAGAGTGGAAGAGGTTCCTTGCAGTGAGAACAGATTGGGCTGGAAAAGTGAGCAAAGGTCAGATTAGAAACTGACCTATAGAAACTCCTTCTAAGGCATGAAAGGATTTTTCATCGTTATTATGAAGAAACTGGAAGGAAAGCATTGTGAGCCTTTAAGTGGAGACCTGGTGTGAATCCCATTTATTCTTTGAAGTCTTCTTCAATTATTTAAATCCCAGGTGATTTTTTTTTTCTTCTTTGATTTCCAAAGCAATTACTGGCTGTACTTAGCAGCCTGACTCTGAATTCATGCACTGTATTTTTATTAACCTATGGTCATTCTCTGATGTTGGTTGTTGACATTTTGTGCCCACAGCACACATTCAGGTATTATATTTTTTGCTTGAATGCCCAAAATTTATTTTAAAGCTCCCTGTATTTACAGTGTAATTGCTCCTCCAAGGAAACAATGCCACTTAGTATCACCCATCTTGGCTCTTATGTGCATCAAATTGTGCTGTGCTCTATGCCTCCTCAAATGACCAGATATAAAATTAATTTCATATATTGATCAACATTATGTGGCATATCAGTGAAGGGGACAAGTTTCCCAGATGGTCAATGTTTAAGAAGAACCATTATCTCAGAAGGTTACCTAACTCTAATGACCTCGACTTAGTGCAAACTCCTCAAGATCAAGTGGAGTTATCTAATTAAAAAAAAATCCCTCTCAATTCCTAACATAGTCCTGGATGTAGCACAAGGATTTACTTGAATTTTGCAGTTTTATTACTTAATTTACTCTTTTAAATTATGGAATGTCAGGCACTGAAATATGTATAAAGAATATACATATTTCATAAGGAAAGTACATCTTTTCCATCACCCAGTTTAAGAAATAAAACATTATGATGATAATTGGACCCCCACTTTACCTCTTACCACTGAAAGATAACCATTGTCTTGAATCTGGTGTTTGTCATCCCCACATATGCCTTTGCGTTTTCACTCCAGTTGTCAGTAGCCATAAACATTATGTGGTATTGCTTCTCAGGTTTTAAAATGTTGTATAAATGATGTCATAATATATCCTTCTGCAACTCTTTCTGGTTCAATATTATCTCTGAAATTTGTCTGTTTGCAGATACAGCTCCAGTTTATCAATTTAGCTGCTGTATCATATGCTATTGTATGAGTAGACCACATTAGGACATTCATGTTGGCTTCACCTCCTCTCTAAAACACACAGTGCTGCAGCGAACATGTTTGTATTTGGTTCCTGGCATATATATGTGAGAGCTTCTTACACACAGCTGTAGAGATCTAGTAGTGGGTTTGCCGGGTTTTAGGATATGCATATCATCCATCTAACTAAATATTGCTACAGTGCTGTTTAAACAATTTACAATCCCATCAGCAGAGGGTGAGTTCCTGTGGCTTCACATTCTTGATAATCACGTCATTTTCAGATTTAGGTATCTGATGTATTTTTCATGCGTATGTTTACACACACACACACACACACACCCCTACACATATCAGAGTTCTTAGGGGAAAACAAAACTTTACTAAATGAGTAGAGTTGAATCTGGAACTTCTCAGAGAGCAATAAATGGTAACTATAAAAATCTCAGCAACTTAGAATTAATTGGATTATTTTTAAATTATACAAATAACATCAGTAAAGTCAAGGACAATTATACAAATAACATCAGTAAGGTCAAGGAAAAGTACAAAATAGCCTATGGTATTATCCCATTAACACGGTCATTTCATTTTTTAATATAATAGATGCTCATTGACTTGGTAATTACTTGTTGCCTTAGCCAAATTGAATGGTTTTTAAAACTAATTCACTGTTAGCTAATTTTACATTTTATGTAAATGTTCCGAATATATTTAGTCTTCTACTCGTGTTCTATTAGGGTTGAATTAGACTGTAGTTAAATAATAATGATCAGAACAAACTTCCAAGTCAGACTTGTTTTTATTTTAGCAATTATCTCTTGCTACATTATAATTCCCAAGAACATCTCTGGTCACATAGAGTATCTGTGCTTTTCCATAATTCTTTTGCTGCAAACATTCAGTATACACAAAGCAAAGCATTCTAAAATATAAACAAAAGATTACAGCACAAAATAGAGGTTCATAAAATTAGCCTCTTATCACTTTTTTCTATTTCACCAGTTCCATTCTTTTGTTAATGTCCTTGTGAAGAGCAAACATTAACTATGGGTGATAGTATCCTGACAGGTGGGTTTTAGAGGACAATCACTGCTAGATGAAATGTTAGGTTCATCCCAGAACCAACGACATGGGCGTGGCTTTCCAGTTTTAAGAATGAGTAGAAGATATTCCTAGGAAATTCCAATTCTAAATGCTTTTAGGGGAGTCCAATCTGAGATATAGATGTAAGGAAAATAATGACAATCTTTTTCAGACAGATACATCATCAAAATCGATGCCTGAACTGTGCAGAGCTTTCAAAGAAAAGTTAACTCTTATAGGTAGGTTTCCCCAGTTCTCAGGAGAAATGAAATCACTCCAGGTTTGTCAGGTCTTCTTACTGATGTCTTCACTCAGAAAATGCTTCTCCTCAGATTTGGGATGGAGAACAAATTTAGCATGCTATTAGCCAATTGTTTTTGTGAAAAGTCCCTGTCGTTTACCACTACCTCTAATAGATGATTATACATTCTGGTTAGAACCACACGGGATTACACATGTCAGTGGAGCTATCTTCTTTTCTCCTATGATGACCTTGTGTCTTCGCCATCTGCAAAATATAAAAATATTCACTGCTTTTAATGTCATTACATTTGTTCAAAATGTTCCTCCAGGGTCTGCTCCTTTATATGCCACATATAAAACAAACACAATATTTTTGTCATTTTCAATGGTCAAAATAGAAGTCCAGCTCAGGGTGATGTGATAATAGAAATAAATGAACAATATATAAGAAGAATCATAGACATAATTCTTCCTGGAAGAATGCTGGTACATTAATGATTTGACATTCCATGCTTAGCAAATTTAGTGGTTGGTATTAAGTAGGTGCTTGAAGGGGTATGCAACAGACAATATCAAGGTTCTGTCCAGAATCCTTCTTTCTTTTTTTAACATTAATTTCTAGGACAATATTCCTTCATTTTCTGTCTTCCCCTTCTTGGCCTCCCTCCCCAACCATTGCCATATGAGCTTTTGCTTCCAACATCAGCAACTACTATTCTTCGAGGACTGCTGTTAGCTACTGGACCTGTTTTAACCACATGCACCATGAGTACCTGGAGTTTACATTCCTCTTGACAGCAGCTCTTGACCAATCAATAACCTGGGAGGAAGTAAGAAAGTCCAACTTTCTCTTTATCCAATTTGCCAGTCTGTGTCTTTTAACTGGGGCATTTAGCCCACTTACATTTAAGGTTAATATTGTTATATGTGAATTTGATTCTGGTATTATGATGTTAGCTGGTTATTTTGCCCATTAGTTGACACAGCTTCTTCATAGTGTTGATGGTCTTTACAATTTGTTATGTTTTTTGCAGTGGCTGGTACTGGTTTTTTCTTTCCATATTTAGTGCTTCTTTCAGGAGCTCTTGTAAGGCAGGCCTGATGGTGACAAAATCTCTCAGCATTTTCTTGTCTGTTAAGGATTTTATTTCTCCTTCACTTGTAAAGCTTAGTTTGGCTAGATATGGCATTCTGGGTTGAAAATTCTTTTCTTTAAGAATGTTGAATATTGGCCCCTACTCTCTTCCGGCTTGTAGGGTTTCTGCAGACAGATCTGCTGTTAGTCTGATGGGCTTCCCTTTGTGGGTAACCCGACCTTTCTCTCTGGCTGCCCTTAACATTTTTTCCTTCATTTCAACCTTAGTGAACTGATAAGCCACTTCAGCAAAGTCTCTTGCACATTGATACAAAATCAATGTGCAAAAAATCACAAGCATTCCTTTACACCAACAATAGGCAAGCAGAGAGCCAAATCATGAGCGAACTCACATTCACAATTGCTACAAAGAGAAAAAGACACCTAAGAATACGACTTACAAGTGTATGTGAAGGACCTCTTCAAGGAGAACTACAAACCACGGCTCAAGGAAATAAGAGAGAAGACAAACAAATGGAAAAACATTGCATGCTCATGTATTTCATAATTAATATTGTGAAAATGGCCATACTGACCAAAGTAATTTATACATTCAATGCTATCCCCATCAAGCTACCATTGACTTTCTTCACAGAATTAGAAAAAAAACTACTTTAAATTTCATATGAAACAAAAAGGAGCCCATATAGCCAAGACAAACCTAAGCAAAAAGAACAAAGCTGGAAGCATCATGATACCTGACTTCAAACTATACTACAAGTCTGCAGTAACCAAAACAGCATAGTATTAGTACCAAAACAGATATATAGAACAATGGAACAGAACAGAGGCCTCAGAAATAATGCCACACATCCACAATCATCTGATCTTTGACAAACCTGACAAAAACAAGCAATGGGGAAAGGATCTCCTATTCATTAAATGGTGCTGGAAAACTGGCTAGCCATATGCAGAAAACTGAAACTGGACCCTTTCCTTACACCTTATACAAAAATTAACTCCAAATGGATTAAAGATTTAAACGTGAGACCTAAACCCAGAAAAACTCTAGGAGAAAACCCAGGCAATACCATTCAGGACATAGGCATGGGAAAAGACTTCACGACTAAAACACCAAAAGCAATGGCAACAAAAGCCAAAATTGACAAATGGGGGGATCTAATTAAACTAAAGAGCTTCTGCACAGCAAAAGAAACTATCATCAGAGTGGACAGGCAACCTTCAGAACGGGAGAAAAATTTTGCAATCTATCCATCTAATATCTAGAATCTATGAGGAACTTAAACAAATTTACAATTAAAAGAAAACAACCCCATTAAAAAGTAGGCAAAGGATATGAAGAGACACTTCTCAAAAGAAGACATTTATGTAGCCAACAAACAAATTATAAAAGGCTCATCATCACTGGTCACTAGAGGAATGCAAATAAAAACCACAATGAGATACCATCTCACGCCAGTTAGAATGACGATCATTAAAAAGTAAACAACAGATGCTGGAGAGGATGTGGAGAAATAGGTACGCTTTTACATTGCTGATGGGAGTATAAATTAGTTTCAACCACTGTGGAAGACAGTATGGCGATTCCTTAAGGATCTAGAACCAGAAATACCATTTGACCCAGCAATCCCATTACTGGGTATATACCCAAAGATTTATAAATCATTTTACTATAAAGACGCATGCACACGTATATTTATTGCAGCGCTAGTCACAATAGCAAAGGCTTGGAACCAACCCAAATGCCCATCAATGATAGACTGGATAAAGAAAATATGGTACATATACACCAGGGAATAATATGCAGCCACAAAAAACATTGAGTTCATGTCCTTTGCAGGGACATGGATGAAGCTGGAAACCATCATTCTCAGCAAACTAACACAGGAACAGAAAACCAAACACTACATGTTCCCACTCATAAGTAGGAGTTGAACAATGAGAACACATGGACACAGAGAGGGGAACATCACACACTGGGGCCTGTCGAGGGATAGAGGGCAACGGGAGTGATAGCATTAGGAGAAATACCTAATGTAGATGACGGATTGATGGGTGCAGCAAACCACCATGGCACATGTATACCTATGTAAAAAACCTGCACATTCTGCACATGTATCCCAGAACTTAAAGGATTAAAAAAAAAGAAAAAGAAAAAAAGAAAGCCTAACTCTCTTGCCTCAGCTCAGAACATCTCTGCAGCCTAACTTAGACGCCTGCGTTTCCTTGAAGGATCAGGCTTAAGCTGCCCTCTATGGGACTTCGCCTGAGATGACACCCTTATTTGCCTTCCACTCCTTCCCTGTCTTGCTTCCTTCCTTACTAGTTCTCCTGTGAGGACTCCCTCAATAACTCACATGCACAGAAATTCCCAACTCTGGGTTGGCTTCAGGGGAATCTGGTCTAAAACAGAATCTTAGAGAGGCTCCAGCCTAGTTGTCTTAAAAAATTTTGCTTACAGCCACACCTCAAAGGAAAACAAAACATCTACTTCTTGCCTTGAACATTTTAAATATCTATTTTTTACATTATGAGTTTAAGTGGTTGAAAAAGATGTACGTTGTGACATATTATAAAAACTGACATTTAAAAATAAAACCTCAACATTTCTCTCTTAACTTATCCAACAGAGTCTACCATTATTTACCAAAAATATATGCAAACATGCTCATGTTTAAATGTCAGATAGTTTATAGTGTTCATTTCTCTCCTTAAATTTGTATTTCCCTTCCACTTTCCCCATAGAATTTCATTCTAACTCTAATATGTTTATATGCTTTAAAATATTTTGTTTGCCTAATCATAATTCTCTGTAAAAATATATATATTTAAGTGTATGTTCTTATTTTCTATGACAATAAGCTTCTATGTATTAACACTTTTTAAAGATGAATTATCATTAGAATTTATCAAAACAATATATATATTTAAATTTTGGTAATTCTATTAAGACAAAAAGTAAACATTTTTGCTCAAAATACATTTATTAATGAAATGGATTGTTTTTCCCTGTTATTTTTACTTATTACTGTTTTTGCTAGAGTAAGGCAAGATTTAATATCAGAATTGATAGAATTATTAATATCTATTGTTATATATTTAAGCACTGATAAATATTATTTATATCAATGGATCTTGAAGGACTTTTATCAGAGCAATGTCAAACAACTATTTGACTTCTTTCTGAATCATATCCCAAAAATCACCCAGTATTCTTTCAAAAAGTTTTACAAAAGAATCAGTTATCTAGTCATTTAGATGACATTTTCTAATTTCTGAGAAATATTTTTTTAAAAGTGCTTTACCAAATTTATCAAACGGCTATTAATTATACCCATTACTCTTTCACGGAGAGGCACTGTATTTATCTTGAAAAACTAAAATGTTTGGAAAAGCTTAATATTGCTAAATTAAGCACACTTGACACTTATTAGTATATTTTTTGATAAAATATTTTAATCATCTTTTCTGTATGTTTTTACTTCAGAATTTTGAAACTTCAATTTAGTTCATTCACTTTATGAGAAATGTTCCCCATGTAGCCTAACTGGAAGAAATGGTCTTTATTGTAAAAGCCAATCCATACACGCTCTGCCTTTGAAAGAGTCTAATCTCATCTCTCAGTTGAAATAATTATGGTATTGGGGGTTCCTGTGACGATATCTTACTACGATTCTGTCCCAAGATAGGTTGATAGCTCTTGCCATAGTGGGTTTTTGTTTTGTTTTCTGTTTTGTGGCTTTTGTTTTTTGTTGTTGTTTGTTTTTGTTTTTTTGTTTTTTGCCTGACAAAAGAATGCTTGCTCTCTGTTTTAGTCTATTTAGGATGCTATGACAAACTGCCATAAACTGGGTGACTTATAAACAAGACAAATCTATTTCTCTCAGTTCTGGAGGCTGGGAAGCTTATGATCAATGCACTGGCCCATTCAGCATCTAGTGAAGGACCTGCTTTCTGGTTCAAACGTGGTGCCTTCTCACTAAATTTTCACATGGTGGAAGGGAAGAGGAGTCCCTTTGTCTCCTTTATTATAAGGACACTGATCCCTCCATAAGGGATCCACCCCCACGACTTAATCACAAATGTCCTAACTCCTAATACCATGATCTTAGGGGTTAGGATATCAACATATGAACTTTGGGGGGACGCAAACATTCAGGCCATAGCATTCTTCATCAGTCTATCTCCGATACACTCACTGTTTGTTCTCATGGAAATCCCAGTCAGGAGAGATACACCCTTTGACAATAGTTGGGAAATGGGAGGGGCCAGATTACAAAATGAAATTTATCATCATTGCTATCACACCCTCACTCCATGATACACCGGAATTCAAAACGTTCTAACATGAGTTCAAATACTCCATTTCTAGCAACACACTTCTTCCTTAACAGAAGTATGTACAGGATGGAAAAGATTTGAAGCCTTACCTGGGTTTATGGTGCTTTGATTAAAGAAAGACTACAGACAGAATATTTTTAAATGACTCCTAGTTTGACAATCCCCACTCCACCCCACCCCAAATACCTCCCTAGAGGGGTTTTACATCTAGGGCAAAGCACCACAGTTAGATTCAGAATGGCCAAGAGATGTGCCGTTTAGTGTGTGTGAAGTGGGGGATGTTTTTAAAAGGGGATGCAGAAAAAGATGCCCTTCTGTGATTCCTCAGACACAAGTACATTCTCAGGTAGATGGAGCCCTTTAAGACTAGCCTTTGAAATCCACGCACTGGAAAATCTTTGTGTGTCACCCAGTATGTATACCCCAGTATAAAAAACACTGGCCTTGTCTAAGCTTTTCATTACACTGAGAAGAAAGTTTAGGACCAGAGCAATCAGGTAACTTCTCAAGATCATAAAACCAGTTAGTGACAGAACTAAAACTAGCACTGGAGTCTCCTCATTCCCAATCTGGTGTTCTTATCACCATAACCACTAGCTCTGATATCATTTGTTATCATCACTGTCATCATCAACATGATCACAATTTTAAATAGTAGCTAACATTTATTAAGCTTTTACTCTATGCTAAGAGCTGTTTGAAGTACTTCATATTCATTTACTGCTTACATTAGCCAATGACATAGGTTATATTATTATCCCCATTTTGCAGATGAGGAAACGGAAGCTCAGAGAGGCAATGTGACATGCCCAAGATCACATGACCAGTAATTGCAGAAATAGGATTCAAATTTACAGCTGGCTCCAGGATTCACTCTTTCAACTCCTGTTTCCTGAAGTGTTTACTACAAAATACTAGCCCTATAAAATGCTGTTAAAAGATTCTGTGTCCAAATTGGTTTGATTATAGCTGTTTTCTCAGAATATTAATATAATTTAATATTCCATTAAAGACAATAAAAAGTCCTGCAGAAAAACCCATATCTACTTATCAGTGATTTCTAGAGAAATGATTTTTTTCCCAAATACCTATTAATATCCAATGAAAGGACCCCTATTAAAGAAGTCTGATTTAGACTTGATATTTATAACACTAGGTCAGTGGTTCTCAAACTCTGGAGGCTCCACCTCCAGAATTTCTGATTCGGTAGGTCTGGGATACAATCCAAGAATCTGCATTTCTAATGAGTTCCCAGATGATGGTGATGTGGCTAGCCCAGGGAATAAACTTTGAGAAACACTACAGTTGATACTGGAAAAATAAAGACTAAGAAACAAGCCTTGGGTTTGGCATAAAGAAAAAAAGATACAGTTCCACTTAAAAATATCTACATCAAATTGTTGAAAATGTACTTTATGAGCAAACAGAAAATCTGTCCTTTAAGTAGAAATATATAATGAAAATATCAAACAAATGGACAGGTGAAAAGGAAAGTTCAATCTCTTTAGGAAAACAAAAGATGAATAAAATAACATAAAGTGATAATTCTATACAATGGATTTATATTTTTAATTGTCAAATAGATGATCAAACTTAGATAATTCAAATAGGGATAATACTAGTTGATTATATTCCAGGGATAGTGTGTACTTTGAGCTTTATATGCATCATCTTCAACTTTTCAACAACTCAGAGATAGATTTTATTATTTCTGTTTCATGGCCTAACTTTAAGGTAAACTTATTTTCTATAAACATAGAGTATGAATCACTATGACGAAAGTATTGGATTAATTACTGTGAATTCTTAGGTAAGATGCTTCAGATGTCTGTAGCTTCCATTTCCTTATCTGCAAAAAGATAAAGTACAACTCAGTGATTTCCAGTCACTAAGCTTTCATGAGTGCAAGAAAAAGTCAAGCTGATATTTTCTGAAGAGGCTCAGATTGACTTCACAGAGCAGGACTGGCCAAGTATAACTAACCCAATCTGTTGGCTAGAGATCTGAAAGAAAAAGAATTAAAGACATCATCTATTTCTAGATGTATAACATATCATTACAATAGAAAAATGCAGAAAACTTTTGGAGAAATAATGAAGAATAATAACAAACAACAAAGATGCACACTTGATGATAATCCTTTTGATTCTACCAACCTTACTATTTTCAGCAGCAAATCACCTTGAGATATGTAAAGCTGTCTAACAGGAATGATTCAACCAGGATTTATAGCAGTGTTTTGCAAACTTGAATGCACATTGAAATCACCTGAGAGCTTCAAAAAACAAAACAAAACAAAAAAACAAAATAACTGATGCCTGTGTCTTACCTCTAATGTAACTTAATTGATATGGGGTGTGGGCAAGACTTTGGACTTTTAAAAAAATAACTAGGTGATTCTAATGTACAGACAAGTTTGGGAACCACCAATTTACAGGGTTCTTTCCTGTGAGTAATTTTTAATTATATCCCCTGCTATAAACTGAAATGTGTCTCTTGCCCACAAATTTATATAGTGAAGCCCTAACCCCATGTGACTGTATTGAAGACAGGGCCCTTAAGGAGGCATTTAAGGTTAAATGAGGTCATAAGGGTGAAGCCCTGATTTTACAGAATCGTTACCCTTATAAAAAGAGAAAGTGACACCAAGATCCTCTTTCTATCATGTGAGGACAAGGAGAGGAGGCAGCTATTTGCAAGCCAGGAAGAGAGCCCTCATCAGGAACCTTATAGGCTGGCACCCTGATCTTGGTCTTCCAGCCTCCACAACCATGAGAAAATAAATCAATGTTATTTAAGCCACCCAGTCTATGGTCTTTGTTACGGCAGTCCAGGCAAACTAATACACCTCCTCTTCAACCCACTGTTTCTGTTTCTGATCTACCCCTTATTCCTTCCTCCAGATGTTTGTAAAGCATCCTGAATCAGAAGTTACCAAAACAGAGTCACTAGCAAGGCACTAAACCTCTTTGAGTCTCAGTTTCTCCATCTGCATACTAGGGATATTAATTCCTGTCTCCCACAAAGGGTTTTTAAGGGAATCCAATGAAACCATGGGTATGAAATTATCTCACAGACAGTACAGCTATTCACATGGGCAATCTGTGTCTGGTTCTCACCACTTTCTCTTACTCAGCTTTCCTCCCTTTCAACCACCCACTTGATTTCTCATTTGTGTCCCTTCCTTAATTTCACCTGCCCAGTATGTCTCCTGCCCACTGGGTCACTGGTCATTTGACCTCACTCCAACTCCCTGGCTGTCACATATTTCTCCTTTAGAACAGGTCTGCTGGTGACAAGTTCTCTTAATTTTCCTTCATCTGAGAATACCTTTATTTTGTCTTTATTCCAGAGGGAGAGGGATATATTTATTGGATATAAAATTCTGTGTCCATAGTTCTTTTCTTTCAGTACATTAAAGAAAAAAAAAAAAAAGAAGTTGTTCCACTGTCTTCTAGCCTCCGTGGTTTCTGATGAGAAATCGACAGTCATTTGAGTTGTTCCCTTATTTTGTATCATAGTTTTTCCTTAGCTGCTTCAATATTTTTTTCTTTATCCTTGGTTTTCAGCAGTTTGATTATGATGTGTCTGAATTGTTGTTGTTGTTTTTTTTTTAGCTGTTAAAATCTGTAAATTTGTATCTTTTAACAATTTAGGGGTAATTCACCAATTTGGGGGAATTTTTGGTCATTGTTTCCTAAAATATTTTTTTTTGGCATGAATATTTCTACTTCCCTTATGGAATACTAGTGAAACAAATGTTAGACATTCTGATACTCAACAAGTCTCCAAGGTTCAGTTTGCCTTTTTCTCAATCTTTTCTCTCTTCAGTTTGTATAACTCTATAATTAATCTTTCTTCAAGTTCATTGACTCTTTTTCTTTTTCTTTTCTTTTTTTTTTTTTTTTTTTTTTTTTTGAGACATGATCTTACTCTGTTGCCTAGACTGCGGTGCAGCAGCATGATCATAGCTCACTACAGCCTTGACCTTTGGGGCTCAAGCAATTATTCCACCTCAGCCACCTGAGTAGCTGGGACTATGTACACGTGCAAGACACCACATCTGACTAATTTGCTGTTGTTGTTGAGATGGGGTCTCACCATGTTGCCCAGGCTGGTCTTAAACTCCTGGGCTCAAGTGATCTGCCCACCTCAGCTTCCCAAAGTGCCAGAATTACAGGTGTGAGCCACTGCACTCAGCCTTCACTGACTCTTTCTTCTCTCATCATCACTCTGCTATTAAGCTCATCCAGTGAATGTTTTAAAATTTTAGATATTGTATTTTTTACTTCTAAAATTTCCTTTGGGTTCTTTTTTGTGATCTCTATTTCTCTGCTTGAAAATGTCTATCTTTCCATTCATTTAAAGTTATTTACCTTTACCTCATAGAGCATACTTATAATAGCTACTTTAATGTCTTTGATCATTGCAACATTAGAGTCACCTTGAGGTTGGCATTTGTTGGTTGTCTTTTTTTTTTTTTTAAGAATTGTTCACATCTCCTGGTTCTCTGTATGTTGCATAATTTTGGATTGTATCCTGAACATTTTGAATATTATGTTGTTTAGACTCTAAGTACTGTTATGATTCTCTGTGGAATATTTTTGTTTTAGCAGGCAATCATCTCAAGTTCAGCATGCAAGTGCTGTCTGATTATCTGTGAGTAACAGTCACAGTTTAGTTTCTAGCGCCTTTGCTATCCTTTCTGGGTCTTTCTTATCCATGTACAGTTTAGGGAAGAGCCTGAGACTTATATAGGTCCCCTAACTACAAGTAGAGTGTTTCTTTGTTCAGCTCTCTTCTCTCTAAGGTTACTCACACATGCTGGCCCATGAGGTCTTCTTTTCCAGTTTCTCTGGCCAGAACTACTTGAGACCATCACTACGACAGTTACTGCTGTTACTACTTGAGACCGTCATTACAAGTTCCTACTGTTACTGCTTGAGACCATAATTATGAGACTGAACAAAGGGACAAACGTAGAAATGAAAACTTAAGACAAAAGAAACTTTTAAAGGAAGGGGAACAAGGGAAGAAGAGAGCTCCCTGCTTCTAGTGAGCAAAGTCAGTCCCTGAGCTTCCACTGCCCTTTGTATTTATTGAGTAGCAAGAGCAGAGAGGAAGAGGTAATGATGGGACAGCTGCTTAATTGATCGCAGGTTCATATCATTACTAACAGGCTTCAGATGTACCTAATTACAGAAACACTTGCTTTTGGGGCATGACTGCCCTCCGCATTCCTTCTGGGTGGCATATGCAGTGGGTCAGTTTGCCAACATTCTGCATTTATGAGAACAGTTTGCTGTTTACTCAAATAGCCTCCAGTGGTATACTGAGTTGATCACAACCCTCACTCTTTCAGCCTTCAGCAAGAAAGAAAGGGTTTCTCTTTAATTTTAAGTGTCTAGCTTTCCACTTAGCTGCCAGCTGATGCCTGCCTTCAAGGCAAACCCATGAGAGAAAAGGGGAAAAAAAGTAGGACGTCTTTAATGCAGAGGGCCTCTTTTTTCCTAGTTCTTCTGGCCAAAAAGATGGGGTTTCTAAGGAGGTTCAGCCATCTACTTCACTGCCACACAGTTCCTGTACTTGGACTTGCCCTCAGCATAAAGCCTCAAAAGAAAAGAGAAAAGAAAATGAGAAACTCATGCCCCTTCACAATATACGTGCTTTTGCTTACTTTTCAGAGTCCTCAGGTAGTTGCTTTTTGTATTTCATCCAGAATTTTCTGTTGTAATCAGTGGAAAAGTGATATGGGCTTATTCCATTTTGAAACAAAAATGAACTTATTCCATTTTGATGAGAACCAGATATTTCAATATACTTATATTTAATTTTTATTTTATTATATCTATCTTCTCTCTCTGTGTGTCTGTATTTTTCCTATTTTCTCTATATTCACTTCTCTTATTTTCCATCATTTTGCTGATTTTGTTCTCTCTACATATAGATATACCTATAATTATACCCATATCTAAAACTATACATGTTTATGTGTGTGTGTGTATATATATATCTAGAGCTTTAACTATATCTATATTTATAAATGTGTTTACATATATATATATATAAACTTTTTTGAAGTATACATACATGCCCCCATATGGGATTTTATTATATAAATATCCCAAAATTTATTTTTTTATTCTTTTATAAACATTTTACTACATGATTTTTGGTTAATATATATATTTCTATTGGGTATATACAATGAAGTAAAATTGCTGGGTCATTGGATATACATATTTTCAGCTTTAGTAGATACCCAGGAATATTTATTTTAAAATCATTTCCCACATGACGCTGGGACACAGAAAGGACTGTGAATCAGTCCTGTAGAGCCAATAGCTTCCTGCTGTCCATCTCCTATTTTGCTTTTAGCTGTAGGTCCATTTCCCCACCCAGCCTATAAAGCTGCCCACAGTCTCCACACAGATCTCAGAACCATGGTGACCTTGTCCTCTCCATGTCCCACTGAGGCTGAGGCTCAGCTAGGGGCCTCCATCTCAAACCAAAAAAACTCTAGTTGCTAAAGGAAAGAGCAGATATCGAGTATTAAAACTCTGGAGGCTCCTTGCACAGTTCCCCCTCACCCAGATCTTGGACAAAGATGCAGGGCTGCTCCTGCTTACTTGGGACCTGCTGTCCTTGTTCTTGTCCCTCCCACTTCCCAATTTCCTGACTCCACACCAAGCATTTATACCTGCTTGTAATTCTGAATATGTCAACAAAGACTATTTTTTGCCTTTCTGAAGTTTTATCTCCCTTGGATCCTTAGATGATAAGCCCCTCTTTTATCCTCATCCTGTCATCTCTGCCTCTCCTAGTGAACTCTAACTGCTCATCTTCCACCAGGGGAAAATCCAAACAAAGGTACTTGAGGGTCTTCACCTCTATGGTACTCAAGATTACCTTCTTTTTGTTGCTGTTTATCAACCACTAGAGCTGAAATTTCTTCTAAATGTGCTTTTTCCTTGTCTTTCATTGCCAATTTCTCAGTTGAAAAGAGCAGGTATAACTTCTGCATCAAATCAGTAGCTGTCCCAGAACCATTACTGTGATTGTTCCCTAATACAAGGAAATGTTGCACCTGGGAATCAAATTCATCAAACAGCTCACCATTTTCTGTCTTTATTTCATATATCCCAGGAATAAGTCTGAAGTAATAGAGAAGAGAGATAAAAAATTAGTTAGCCAAGTCCCCTGAAAGATTAAATGTGAATACCACCAGATAATATAAGAGGAACCCATTTTATGTATGTGATTGGAATAGTCCAAGTGCAGTTCACGAATAAAATTTGACTTGTGCAATTTTTTTTTTTTTTTTTTTTTTTTTTATTTTGAGACAGAATCTGGCTCTGTCGCCCAGGCTGGAGTGCAGTGGCCAGATCTCAGCTCACTGCAAGCTCCGCCTCCCGAGCTTACACCATTCTCCTACCTCAGCCTCCGGAGTAGCTAGGACTACAGGCGCCCACCATGTCGCCCGGCTAGTTTTTTGTATTTTTTTTTTTAGTAGAGACGGGGTTTCAACGTGTTAGCCAGGATGGTCTCGATCTCCTGACCTCGTGATCCGCCCATCTCGGCCTCCCAAAGTGCTGGGATTACAGGCTTGGGCCACCACGCCCAGCCGACTTGTGCAATTTTCTAATATTCTGAAGGGAAATTAGACATTTGTCTCTGCAGTTTAGAATTCCAAACCAATATAATTTCTATCATTAAATTTTTATTGAGTACTTAGGGTTGTACTTTGTAAAATCAAACTTGAAAGAATCCTTCCTGCCAATCCTCATATGTGTTTTGTTTTCTAAATGGCCAAATGTCGTGTTTTGTTTTTTATCTTTTTATTCTGCTCTAAAATTGTTACAAGGAATCTTTGATACAAGTTTTCTGTTTTGGCAGTAACCAATATTAGAGTTATGTTATCTAGTTACTGAGAAGGTACTAATAGGAGGCATTTTTGGTAAAACAAACAGAAATGGAAACACAGTTCTTTCAAATATAAGTCCTGTTCTATCTGTGATTAATTTCAGACCTGTGCTATCATCACAAACGAGTAGCATTTAAAACACACACACACACACACTTGGATCTTGAAAACTAAAATGCTGTTCATTTCACAGTTTTCTTAAGGACTGTTTCCAGTTGTGGTATGATGCAAACTTGGAATTTCTCAACTCACAATACAGTGTTTTCTGTGCCACCGTTCTCTGGGTTGGGAGAGGTCATGTTAACACATGTGGCTTTCATATCTTTGGTGGGATATTTGTTGATGGCACCTGGAGAGAGAGTGGGCTGGTTAGTCTAAATTTTACCCATCTACATTATTATCTCACCCAAAGTCAGTTCATCTTTTCATATGGTTGGCAGTGTTTTCAAGAACAACTTTTGTAACAGACTTGGCAAAATAGGCACACTCTAATATGGAAATTGTTTGTTCTTGGCAGAGTCAAGAAGATACAGCCAGTCATTGAATAAAGAATTCCAATGCTCTATCACAAATTTGTGATACAATTTAAGGACATCTCTAAATTCTTCCTATCATTTGTTTCTCTCCCTATAAAAGGAAGATCTTTCTAGAAGACTCTTATTTTTTTAAAAAATTTATTTAATTTTTATTTTTTGAAATTACACTTTAAGTTCTGGGAGAAGACTCTATTAGCTATTGAAATTGTCTGCCCTATTTATCTTGGGGTTGGAAGAAGCCACATTTTTACTTGCTACTAAATATAACCGCTAAATTCCAAGATTCCTGAGAACTATGCAAGCCCTGGGGCTTTATGCATTCCAGAAAACCCGCATCCTTGTGATTCTCTACTAAACTTGCAGTAGCTGCAGAGACCATTCAATGTAACCTCTGCCACATTCCTAATTCCCAGCACAGGCTACGATTTGTTTGATGTTACAAGGTTTTGGATGTGCTGCTATATGCTTGTCTAAAGTCACAACACATGGGCAGAGGCTGGGCCAGCCACCCTTAAAACCCCACTGTGTAAAGACACCCTTAAAAATCCCTGCCAGCTGTCTGGAATAGAGGCTTTAGAGGAGATTTGTCCCTATGGCTCATAAGAATTCAAGTCAGAACTAAGGTTAATTTATAATGACAAGACAAAATAGAAGTCCTTGGAGTAGGTGGAGGGCAGTGTCACTGCGATATTATTTATTACAGCAGTACACCTTGCTAAGGGTTTAGTAATTAAAGTATGATTTACGAGACAAGAGCATAGCCCTGGGGTCAGAATGTGAGGGGTTGAGTCTAGAATTTACTAATTATTACTTGTGAGATTTTAAGCAGTTTATTTAACATTTCTGAATCTCAGTTTTTTCACTTACAAAATGGGGTTATAAATACCTTCCTCTGAGGACTGCACTGAAGATTAAATGACACAATCAATTTACAGAACCTGACACATAGTAAACACTCACAGGTTAGGGCTAAAGGGCACTTTTCATCCATTTGAGGATTTCCTGGCTAAAACTTTGGCAGTGCAGCAGCAAGGCTCATGGTCAAAAAATCTGGGAATTTTCTCTGAGATTTTTTACTGCCTCCTACTCACTTATACTCTACCACCCCCAACTGAAGTGAGGATCATTTTCTAAGTCTGCTGATGGATTGTACACAGAAACATTAAATCTATCGCAAAAGCAATCAGAGAATTAATGACTTACGTCTGATTAAATGGACAAATGGCTTGACAAACTTGATGATATAGTTCCAATCTGGCTTGTGGGTTCGGCCAAGTTGGACCAAGTGATGATCCAGAGGGTGGCTGGCTAATTCTTCCAATTCTTTGTCATTGTGTTTAGGGCCAAAGGAAAACACAAATATGGAGTAGCCTTGACACTTGGCTCTCAGAGACACGTTCCTTAAGACTTCTTTGTCTAAAGGGTTGGTTTCACCAGCAGATACCACAAAGATAACTTTGTTTTTCCTCAGATTGGGGGTTCCTACAAAGACATTGTCAATTGTCCACTGCAAGGCATGGCCAATAAAAACATCTCCATTGAGCTGTTGAGAGTCTTGGAGATGATGTTTCATTTGGTGTATACTGTTATAAGTAACCAAATCAAATTCCAGGTAGACAGGGCAATCTTCAGTGTTAGGCATATAGCCTGGGGGAGAGTAGCTCAGAACAGCAACCCTGTCTCCTAAGGTGGAGGTCAGTGGATCGGGGGCGATGTGAAAGTAATCAAGCACTGAGGTTATAAAAGCTTTTACTTCCTTAAACTCATCACTTCCTACTCTTTGGGAAGCATCTATAAGGAAAGCCACATCCATGTAATATTCTTGAAGAGAGACATCTCCAGGTTCATTAGTATGATCTGATTCTTCTTTTCTGCCATAATTTTCATGTCCTGCAATAGAATAACTAAAGTCATTCTTTTTAATGAAAGATAAGTTTGGAGCTCCTAGTCATAGATGGCAAATACATAGCATGAGGGTATTACCATGCTTCATTTCCATACTCATGGCAGACATCAATAATCACATTGCTTGTTCCCAGATGCACCCTCCAAATCTGTACCCACATAGCACATGCAGAGCCATTACCATTTAACACATATTGTCACATAAGAAAAAACCCATTTGCTATCCTATCTCAGATCTTTGTGAAAGGACTGATTTATCCTCCAGCGATTTTAATATGCAAGATGAGAAACATTCATTTTTAATGTACTCCACATGGCTAAAAAATTTGGAGTACACATTTGCATGAAATTTAATTATATATAATGACCTCAAGAGAAAGTATAGATACTAAAGTTACATTTATTGGTGGCACAAGCACAAAAACCTTTATATATGTATTAAAAATATATATCATGCAGCAATGTCGTGAGAGCAAGTATAAACAAGTGCTGACTTTGGAATCTAAATGCTGTGTGAGATATGACATACTCTAAGAAGCTGGTACTCAAAGTGCCTGCAAACAGTTCATCAGCCCACTTTAAGGTAAGGAGTTTGCACCATGATGTAAGTCAACTATATTACTAAGCACACCAATTAGTTCAGCTGACATTTATTTATTTATTTATTTTCATAGCAAGACTTTCTCTTTGAAGAAAACATTGTCTTGATTTATATTCTGAGACAAGCTTCTTATCTTGCTGCAGACCAGCACTTCAAGTAGCTCTGCTCTAAGCCTTAGGGATCATGAAGCCTGTCTACAATCATATGAATGATGGCTGATTGGTGAGGCGGCAACAGGAAATGCCAGCCCGGAAAGACAGGAAGTAGATGGCCAATGTTCTTTGGTTTTATGAAAGAAGGGAATTTGTGAACCTAATCAAGAAAAAGTAGATTTTTAACTGGCAGAAATGCATTGATCTCCATTTCTACTCAACCCTTTATTAGATACTTTTACATTATTTTAATTCTCACAACAACAAATGAGTCAACCTTTATTAATACTATAAACCTAATATAGAAATAAAATGTCAAAAAAATACCCCACCACCATGGGTGAAGTTATTAACTGTGAAAATGCTGTATTAGATAATGTTTGATGGTTAAGTGGGCCCTGCCTTCCAGTATAAATTCCATATTATCTCTTTTAAAATCTATTGTTGGATTTAACTTGCTAAAATTTTCTTTAGAATTTTGCATCTATGTTCACATCCGTATGAACGATGTTCTGTAGTTGGTCAGTAGTTTCCCTTTCATGTAATGTCTTTGTCTGGGTTTGGTATCAGGGTAATCTGGCCTCAAAAAATGAGTTGGGAACATTCCAAATCTACTCTTCTAGTTATTCTGAAATATGCAATAAATTATTGTTAACTGGTGTTAACTTTAAAGTATATAATAAATTATTGTTAACCATGAGAACACTCGATCTTATTCCTTCTGATAAGTATTTTGTGCCCATTAACCAGCACTTCTTTATTTCCGCCTCCCTATTAGCCTTCCTAGCTTCTGTTAACCACCATTTTATTCACAGATATCCCAGGTATCCAGATTTGATCATTACACATTGAATGCTTCTATCAAAATATAACACGTACCCCAAAAATATGTACAACTATTATGTATTCATAAAAATTAAAAATTATAAAATGAAATAAGTGAGTTGTGAAATATTCCCTTTTCTTTAATGTTCTGGAAGAGTTTTCATAGAATTGGTATTAGTTCTTCCTTAAATTTTTAGTTGAATTTACCAGTGAAATCATCTATACCTGGAGTTTTCTTTATGGGAAGATTTGAACTACAAATTCAATCTCATTAATAGGTATAAGGCTACTTAGGTTACTTCTTCTTGAGTAAGCTTTGGTAGTTTATACATTGCGAGAAATTTGTGTATTTTACCTAAGCTGACTTATACACAAAAGATTGTTCATAATATTCCCTGGTTATCCTTTTAATAACCTTGGAATACATCTCCCTTCTCATTTCTGATATTGGGAAGTTGTGTCCTCTCTTTCTTCCTGGTGAGTTTGATTATAGATTTATCAATTTTATTGATCTTCTCAAAGAAACAACTTTTGGGTTTATTGACTTTATTGTTTCTCTTTTTTCAATTTCACTGAATTCCACTTCATTTTTATTATTTTCTTTCTTCCACTTGCCTTGGGTTTATCTGGTTCTTCTTTCTCTGATTTCTTAAGGTAGAAGTTGTGATCATTGATTTGAAACATTTCTTTTTTGTCAATATAGGCATTTAATGCTATTTATTTCCTCCTAAGTACTGCTTAAATGGAACCTCAGATTCTGGCATATTGATTTTCTTTTATTTCCAAATATTATACTTTCTAATGTCCCTTTTATTTATTATTTGACCACAGACTATTTAAAAGTGCTTTATTTAGTTTCCAAATACTTAGGGAGTTTTCAAATATCTTTCTGCTATTGATTTATGATTTAATTCTGTTTCGGTCAGAGAACACATTTGCTATCACTTGAATCCTTTAAAATGTTGAGCATTGTTTTATGGTCCACAACATAGTCTATCTTGGTAAATGTTTCATGTGCACTTGAAAAGATTATATATTCTACTGTTGGTGGAGTGTTCTACAAATGTCAGTTAGGTCAAATTAGTTGACAGTGTTGCTCAAGCCTACTATATTCCTGCTGATTTTTTCTTTCTTTCTTTTTTTTTTTTAATCAATTATTGGGAGAAGATCCTGAAACTAACTAATACTCTTTTCATTTTTTTAAATATTTTTTCCTTCATGTTTTATTTTGGAGAATTTCTATTGCTATGTTTTCAAGTTTGCCAATCTTTTTGTTTTGCCAAATCTAATCTTCCATTATCCCATTCAGTGTATGGTTCATCTCAGACACAATGGTTTTTGACCCTGCAAATTCTATTGGAATCTTTTTATACCTTTCATGTTTCCACTTACCTTTTTAACATATTGAATACTGTTACAATGACCATTTTGATATCTTTGCTAATTCTAACATCTATGTCTGTTGTGGTTTGTTTTTGAGTGATTATACTCTTCATTATGTTTTGTGCATTTCTGCTTCTTATGAGAGACATTGTGAAATTTTCCTTGTTAGGTGTGAAATACTTTGTATTCTTGTAAATATCCATGTGCTTAGTTCTGGAAGGCAGTTAAGATACATGGAAAGAGTTTGATCCTTTTGGATCTTGCTCTTATGATTCGCTAGGTGAGCCTAAAGCAGTGGTTAATTCAGGGCTAATTATTTCCTATTGCTGAGCCAAGACCTTCCTAAGTTTTCTCCCCATTACTATGTGAATTATATTCTTTTCCAGTCTTGCTGGTGGGAAAAAAACATGATTCCTAATCCTGTTGAGTAAATGGCACTATTTTAAGAGGGTTCTTTCCCTCGTCTCAGGTAATTCCTTAACATGCATGTGCTGTCAATACTCTTCTGAATAACCCAGGGAGACCCTCTGCAGACCTCTGGGGTTTACTCTCTGTGCAGTTATCCCCCTCTGGTATCCCACTCTGTCAGCTCTCACTGTCTTGGTCCTCCTGTTCTCTCAGCTCTGACTCCTCAGCTCCAGGAGCTCAATGGGCTCCTCCTCAATGCCCTCTTCTTGTACCATGGCCTGAGAGCACTCAAGGCTATAAGTTGGAGCACTTGTAGCGTTCATCTGTTTCCCTTCTCTAAAGATTACTGTATTTCATTTCCTAATGTCCAGTGTCTTAAAAGTTGTTATTTCATATATTTTGTTTGCATTTTCTCTTTTGTTTGTTACAGTTGTAAGGTAAGTCTAACTACTTTACTCCATCTTGGGCAGTTCTAAAAGATGAGAACTGACCATCTTGTTTGAGATGCTTCTTTTCCTTCTTACAAAGGACTAAGAACTGGTCATATATACGCCACATTCTTCCTTTATCACTAAATACATTTACAGTAATTGAACAGGATTTTGCATTGCAGAAGCATGTTTGAAATTTATGGGCCTCCTATTCTCCACCAGGAACCCAGTGGCAAACTCTTCTTAGAATTTCTGGTCAAGATTGAGGTCCCTGATTAAACAACCAAACATGAAACTAGAAGTGCAGACCACAGCATATATTTTGTATTCTTTGCACATCACCACCAAAAACACTTCTAGAGTTCTCAGCCATAGCGTGCTAGGAATTGTGAAGATTAATTAAATGAACATTTCAAACTTTTTCGAGTTTGTGATCCTTTTTGGAGTTTTGGAGTTGACTAACCATTACCTGTGATATTACCGTGATCTCTGTTTTTCAACTACAGCATTTCAGTTTCTTTAAAAAGGCCAACCAATACAGTTTGTTAAACATAAAGAAAAGCATGGCTGGGTGTGGTGGCTCATGCCTGTAATCTCAACACTTTAGGAGGCTGAGGTGGGAGGATCACTTGAGGCCAGGGGTTCAAAATCAGCCTAGGCAACATAGTGGACCTATCTCTACAGAAAATGTAAAAAATTAGCCTGGCATGGTGGTATGTGCCTGTAGTCTCAGCTACTCTTGAGAGGCTTAGGCAGGAGGATCGCTTCAACCCAGGAGTTTGAGGCTGCACTGAGCTGTGATCACACCACTGCATTCCAGCCTGGGCAACAGAACAAAATCCTACCTCTAAAAAGAAAGAAAAAGAAAAAGATATTCATAATATTCTAGTAGATTCATAAATATTCTAGTAGAAGCAAAAGGGTTAACTTACCATGTTAGTGAAATATTTTTTTCTGCAAGCCCATACCAGAAATATTACTGTTTTTCCAGTTTTTTCTTTATAAATAAGCAAAACCTCAATCCTTTTCTAAAATACCCCTCAGAACTATTTTCTACAGAGATATATTTCATCTACAAAATGTCTAAAAATAGGTCCCTTCCCAACTTACAGTACTAGAATGAGAATCTCTGAGGCTAAATGTGGATGATGTACCTTGAAAACTCTAAAATTTAGTCAAACCCAAGGTGTGATTATTCTACTTGGAGAATAATTCATCTTACTTAGGGAGACAAGGTCTTCAAAAATATTTTCTTTCAAGATAATCTGGCAGAAGTGTGGATAAAATATACCCATAGCTCACAATGGTGCTGTGTATTTTCTGGAAATGTCAACCCAGCCAAATTCTCATCTTCAACTCCGTGAAAGAATTTCCTTAGAATGGCAGAGGAAGGGGAAGTGACTCACTTTCCTATGGGCAAGATTTGGAAGGAATTAGGGATTCAGCAGAATTTCCAGGGAAGCACCCCCAGAGAGTAGCCTGACTTTGGCCAGTGACTCAAGCCACAACACCAGATGTGCTCCAGTAACATTAGGGAGAAGCGGGGCTGGAAAGGAAACTTAGAGAAGGGAGGCTCTGAAGGACTTGGGCCATCTGGACTGGGATGAGATATGCTGTGAGGATGCTATGCTGCCTTTCATGGCATTTGTGGGAAATCTCAAGATATGCATGAGTTATCCAGAGACCTGCTTTGAAATTTGTTCGGGGGACAAAATTAACCATGTGTTCTTCATAGGCAAGCTACATGTACAATTGAGGCTACTTGATGTGTGAGGTTCTGTCCAGATGAACTGTAGCTAGTATTTTCCAAGTTGATTTTTTTTTATGATTTCCCATGAGATTAGCAGGACTTCCTTTTGGCTTTTCTACTTTCTTAGTATTTAATCAAGCATTTAGTTTGCTTCGGGTCTTGTGCTCAGCTCTATGCTTGTCCTCTTTCATTTAATCTTCCTTGAAGCACTATGAGGGTAGAATAATCATCATTTCCATTTTACAGATGAGCAAACCAAGCCTTGGAAAGGGTGAATGAGTTGGCTAAGAAAGGATGGCTGATAAGTGGTAGAGGCAGGATTTGAACCCAGCTTGGTCTAGCTCCTTCAGAAGAACTGGTCATTAGAGATGAGAGTCTAGCAGAAACATGAAGTGACTCATCAACCAGCTCACTTAAGGCCCTGGGACCTGGTGTGAAAAATGTGCTTCTCAGTCAATGGCTGTTCCTTCTGGCTGAAGCCACCAGAGAATGTTTTCTTCCAAAAGTAAGCAACTACATATGAATTAAATGCAATTTGTAATTTTTCTCTTCTTAGGCATTGTAGAACAGTGATTATCAGCAGAATATTCAGAGTTTGAGTCCTGCCTCTGTCATTTGTTAACTTTGTGACCCTGAGTTTTCTCCATGCCTCAGTTTCATTACCTTAAAAATATGTAATAATATACCACAACCTTAAAAGGTTTTTGAGAAAATTAAAGTTTGCACCATGCTTTGCATATCCTAATTACTCCACAAATATAATTTTTAGAAAAAACAAAGAAAAGTCTCAGGCATCTGAAAATCCTTCCCATGACAGTATATTATCCAAACCAGGACTTCTACTGAAAAAAGCAAAGTCAGCTGGTCTAATTTACACACACATGCACAAGTGTACAGATGCTCTCAGAAATGAGAACTCGCATTCTGTTGTGTTGACACATGCTTAACTTCAAGGAGTAGGCAATCATTCATACACCTCTCCACTTATCACTGCCAGCCTAGGCCCATCACCCCTCCTGTCTGGTAAAGTCACCGGTCAAGTTCTAAAGGCACGAGTTGGGGCAACAAAGGAGGCAGGCACAAATACGTATGTGTCTGATGGAGGTCATTGATTTTATGCCTAAGGGAAATATAGACATATTAAAAATTCTCTTGTTTTGCTGTTTGAAGTCCTTTTCCCTCATTTACCTGAATAAGTAGGGATGACTGTCTTAAAATAGATTTCATCCTTTTCTCCAAAGACTTATAATTTATGTCTTTTTGGCCTAAACTTTTCTAGGTGGCATTTAGATGATAAGAGTGAGTCTTGTGGGTCATTTCCTACTCTGAAACAGTAGTCTGCAGAAAGGGACCAGCACACTGACAAAAGGCGATGCATGTCTTAGGAGTCATTTACACCCAAATGACCTGGGATATGGCAGGTTGGTTTTAATGGAGTTATTTATTCTGTGCTCCATGCCTCCGGACGAGTTTATAAGAAGGTTTTTTTTTTTTTAATTTAAATTTAAAAATAGAATTGTGCCACAAAAACTATGATTACATGATTTAGTTTATACTCAAATTTGGCCATCGGATATATCTCCTCATTTGTAAATGCAGAAATGACCATCACCAAGCAACATGGCATACGTTGCTAAAAGTCCGTGTTTGTGTGTTGATGGTCATGTTTTTGAATCCTGGCTCTGCCACTCACAGTCTACATGAATTTGTGTGAAGTTCTTAACCTTTACATCAGTGTCTTCATTTGTAAAAGGAAATAATGATAGATTTAATTTAATAAAGATTAAATAAAATCATGTCTATAAAGTGTTTATATGGTGGCTGGCCCATGGTTGCCCTCAATAAGCAGTAGCTTCTGTGATTACCATTATTCCTCATTCATTGTTCATCAGTCAAGTGATACTGTGTATGCAATACTTTGAAAGGTGTCCTGCATGGAATGAATGTTGATCCCCCAAAGCATGCCACTTTTTTTAAAATTAAACTCAATACATTCTGAATTAAAGTAGTCATTTTTTGCACACACAGAATATACCTGACAGATGACAAGCTTCTTGAAGACAAAGCTTATGTCTGAGTCTTTTTTAAAATCTCCCTAATTTCCCCAAAAAGTCCACTTCAGGGCTTAGTTCAGAACAGGAGCCAAAGACTTATTTGTTATATGAAAGAATGTATGAATAGTTAAGGAAAAATCCATGCAAAAATCTAAGAGTCTTTTCATATAGTAAGCCCTCTATGAGGGCTGCCATCATCCAACTAACTTGCCATCACCACTACCACCACAGCCATCACCATCGCCACCACTCTCACTACCACTCCACCATCATATCTTCCTTCCATCACCAGTACCACCACCACCACGCCACTGCCATCATTACCATTACTATCACCTCCTCACTATCACCATCATCACTACCACCATCACCACCACCCCACCTTCATACTTTTATCTCCATCACCACCAATATTATCACCACCACCATCCCTACCACCCACCTCAACCACAACCATCAGCAACAGCAAACATCTTCACTACCATCATCTTTGCTACTACCATGACCAGCACCAATGCTATCATCACCACCACCTCCATCACCATCACTACCATCATCACCTACTTAATACTTCAAGTACCCAGTTTTTATTCCATTAGAAAGGGTCACATAACATAAAATGCCACCAACACTCTAGAACATTCATTAGTTGCAACAAATGATTGCACAAAACATACAGAAGCAATGTCAGTGTACGTCTGAATTCAGATAGTCCGCTTATTCTGAACCCTCAGTTTACATGTGTCTTGTTCACATGTGAAACTTTCATGGAAGACAACCAAAACTATAATGACAATATTAATGACAAATTGCCAAGCAAAAGGAAGTGTAGCCATCTCAGTTTACAGCTTAAAATGAAGTAATGGGAGACTCAGTTTATTCCACAAAGAGCAATACGATGGTTAAGATTTCTTAATTATTTCATAAAACATGTTATTAAAATCCAGACATTACTACAATTCTGCTGCTGATTTCTTATTTGAAAAGTGTACTGATAGGAAAGCAGAACATTCAGCTGATGTTCCTTGGATGACTCAGAAGCCAGTACTGCTGCATTTTATTCCAGTGCAGATTTAAATTTAGCCCAAGTAAAAATATACATTCAAGTTTGATACATGACAGCAAAAATTAGAAGCAATCCAAGTGTTCAAAAAAAGTAAATGGTCAAATACATGCATTCATTCCTCAAAAGGAACATTTTGAGAACATTTAAAAAATCAGTATGAAGCTTACAGCAATATAGAAAATGTTGTGACATAATATCATGTGAAAAGCAGGATATGCAATTAAATAAAACTGTAAACCTATATGCCTATGGAAAAACAAAAGAACGTATTATGCATTAAAAATAACTCAATTTGCTAAATTGTTTGATTTGAAACTTGGTATTTGAATTTTATATGGTATAATAGTACTTTTATCATTTGTAAAAAATATATAGTAGAATCTTGGACATGTAATAAGGGAACAGTAGACAGGATGTAGCAGTAGAGAGCCTGTCTAGTGAGTCTGTCAGTTCCACAAACTTGGGGGCATGAGGTTTCTTCTAAAACACTTCCCTTAAGAGTGACTTGATAGTTCATTGTTCTGAGGGGCTGTCCTGTGCATTGGAGAATGTTTAGCAATGACCTCTATTCACTAGATGCCAATGGGGTCCTCCAATTATGACAACAAAAAATGTCTCCAGACGTTGCAATATGTCCCCTTGTGTGGGGTAGGGTAGAGCTACTCCCAGGTGAGTTTTTACCAGGTCATCACTAATACCCTTCCAGTTCTATTATCCTAGGAGTAATTCAAAGCAAAAAACACATATATATTGGCTCTAAAAACAAAACAATTTATAAATCAGAATAAGAGTGCAGTTAGAAAAATTAAACAGAAAAACAAAACCTGTGTAAATTCCCTTAAGCAAACTCCAGCCTAGTCTGAAGCAGCAAGTGTTGCTTCTCATTTCTTAATGAGCTCATTGAAAAGAACATCAGTTGCAGTTATCCTAGGGCCTGGGGCTGCTTAAAGCTAGGAGCAGGCCCTAGGCTGAGTTTGGGTTGGTATTTAAAATACATTACAAATTATCCTGTTTTTTAATTATGAAAGTAGATTAGCTGTATCTTAAGTACTGGTTAATACAGCATTTAAAAAGCATTTCACAAGAAAACATCTGCAAGCATAATACAGCATCTTTGACGAAAGTGCTAGTTTACCAGTGGGTCAATAGTTGCAATTTAATTAGAATTAAACAACCCATTTTAAAGTTACATAACGTCAAAGAACAAAGTGCATTTTGTGGCAAGAAATTAGAAGGGACTGCATGTTGCAAGGGATTTTTATATTGCAGATGTTATGTTCAAAAAGCCTGTTAGTATCTCTAGATAATCTCTACATATTTAGATCTTAAATGTGTTTTGTCAGATAGATGTTGGATGGATAGATGGATGGAATGTGTTTTGTCAGATAGATGTTGGATGGATAGATGGATGGATGTTCTTGAATAAGATAAAATTATAATCTACTTCACGTGGAACTCTTTAGCAACACAAATTCTCATTTCTATTCTGTGATTCTAGATACCCAATTGTTTTCAGCTCCATTGAGAGCACAGATTAAATCTGGCACACCAAAATGTTCAAACGTGCGGTGACCCATAAACTTCTGCCAACATCAGAATCACCTGAGCTTCTTGTTAAAACCCAGATTGTGAGTCCTGCTCCCAGAATGTCTGATTCAGTAGTCCAGGACAAGTGCTGAGAATCTGTGTTTCTAATGAGTTCCCAGGTGATGCTGATGCTGCTTGTGTAGGAACAACTCTTTGAGAACCACTGACATAGTTGATCTCAAGCTTGAGGGCATACAAATATTACCCATAGTGGTTATAAAGTTTGTAGCGTTCTCCTCCTTGTTCACACTCCTAAATATGAAACAGTAGTTATCAAGAGGGCTTAGGAATCTGTGCTTACAATGAACTTCCAGGTAATTCTGATATGGGTTGTCCTTGGGCTGCTGTAAGTAAAAGGAGGGCCAAGAAAGGTGATAGAATTGAAGATGATTTCAATTCAAACCAGAGCAGATGGGGAGAAACAGAGAAAGAGGCATAGGTAAGAAGATAGTCAGTGATTGTGCTTCTTTTGAAAGAGGGCGATGCACAACTCATTGCCAGCTCACAGGACTCTGGGTACTACAAATTTCTTAAATGGTTAAGATTCCTGACTTTTCCCAGCCTTTCAGTTCAAGGGCAGACAAATCAGCCATCAGCCAAAAGAATTAGATTATGAATGGGTAACAAACACAGCATATGGAGGTGCTTGTGAAACTTACCAACCTTTTATTTGTGCCATACATCTGGAACTTATCAAAGCTCATTTCTGAGTGACTGAATAAAATATCTGAACTACAACTCACTCTACAGGACAGCACACTATACAGGAAGATCTCAGCAGTTTTGGGCAACTGGCTAAAGATGATTGAAAGAAAGAAAGAAAAGAATAGCACAAAGTTCCTAGAAAACACTTATGATCTTAGACTCACATTTATTTTAAAGGATTAAAAAATACACATTATCCTTCTGTCTGAAACACTCAGTGTTGCCAGGCTATCCCAACCTGACGTAATCATCCCCAGAACTCTCAGCATACTTCAACTCACTGCAGGAGAAACTGGGTGCAGTAGGATTTACATTTTTTTCCTTGCTAGAGCTATGAACAATTATTTCTTCAGCCAAATGGGACCTTACACTAACTATACATATCTTGATTCTCAGAGAGCTGAAAAAAACCAATGAAAAGTCTTTCTTTTATACTGAACATCAGTCATTAACAATGGCTGCAGAGATGCCCTTCTTTCCTTCCTTCCTTTCATATCCAGTCATATCTGTCTTTCCTGAAAATGTTCATGCTTCTAAATTCCTAGACTCTGGAATGCTTAGCTCTAACAAAGCTATCACAAATGACAATTTGATACTCTAACCCTCTGCCAAAACACCTCTTCTTCTCTTTTTTCCCCTTTTTAAACCAAACCATAACAAATTCTTGTGCCTTGAAGGCTACTGTAATTTGCTATTCATTAAAATGAACATGCACAATTAATATCCATTAAAAGGTACAAATCTTTAATTTTCTTCTTTAGTCTGTGTCTACAAGAAAATAAAAAAAGTTTTAACTAAAAAAAATACACATTTGAATGTCTTAATGCCATGGTACTACATATATCTAGTTTTACTGCATCACTTTTTTTTTGAGCTAAGGTGCCTATTTTTCAACTAATGATTGTCTTTTTTATCCTTAATTGTAGCTTGTACAAAAGTAAGTTTAGCTGTTTTAAAGATAAGGTTCAAATATCTATATTTTAGAAATAATTGTGGGGATGTAAGTGTTAAACCCAAGAAAAAAATTTTATCTGGGGAAGCTACTAAGAATGAATATTATAGTACAAAATTGGCCCCTTTTTCTCTTGTACTTACCTATTCTAACTACCATATGATACTTTTGGAACAATGCTTAAAATCTGACATTCTGCCAAATAAGCATTTTAGAAGATTCCAGATGCATAGGTGGAATGGCTAAATAGTCTCTTTGGAATTAAAAATAAATGTATTTTTAATTTATGTGGGTATAGAGTGGGTGTGTGTATTTATGGGGTACATGCTTTGATACAGGCATGCAATGCATAATAATCACATCATGGAGAATGGGGTACCTCATTCTCATCATGGAATGATGAGAATCATCATTTATCTTTTGTATTACACAATTGAATTACACTCTTTGGTTATTTTTAAATTTTTTTAAAATTATTGACTATAGTTACCCTGTTGTGCTATCAAATAGTAGTTCTTCCTTTTTCTTTCCTTTTTCTCTACCCATTAACCATTCCTACCTCCCGTCACACTTTTTAATGAAAGTACAGACATATTCCTTTGTATCTGATTTGTTTGAAATTATTACATTTTTACAAAAGTTATTGCTTTGCCATTAAAATGTATAGAGTAGGCATCAAGGGAGTTTATGCTGTATCATTTCTGGGTATCACAAAAATAAAACACACTTTCTCATATTATCACAAATTCTGGAACACTGGCCAGGCCAACTTTTAAAAGTCATTTTAAAGAGAATTGCTTGAACCCGGGAGGCAGAGGTTGCGGTAAGCCAAGATTGTGCCATTGCACTCCAGCCTGAGCAACAAGAATGAAACTCCATCTCCCCCGCCAAAAAAAAGGTCATTTTAATCCCTCCTTTGCTCTGATGTTCACTATACTGCTTCCTTCTATATCATACTAACCTTCTAAACTGTGGATTCTAGAGAAATCTTAAGCTTGGTGAGAATATCAGCGTCATTTCTGAGAGGTTCTATCAGTGATCTCCCTAGCAGTGCCCGTCACCATTCAATTTCAATAAAAGTAGAAGTTGTATCTACCATAATGAACTTTAAAAAAAGTTGCTTTAGATACCAGCCTTAATTTATTTGATTTTCTACCAGTGTTAAAAGATGAGGATCCCGGCTATTTAAACATTTCCATCATGACTTTTCATTTTCTTACCAGAAGTGAGACTTGCAATTTCTGCAGATTTTTTATCTTTTTCATAATTGATCATTAATTTTTGTGGCTCAAACATTTGGCTTTGAAGGTAAACCAAATAGTCCCTTCCATTGTCCTCTATCTTTACAAAAGATGATTCTCTCCCAAAATTTAATTCTTGGCCAATGAAGTCACTCTCTCCTGAAAAATCCTCTTGTAGCTCAGTAGTAAATCTTGAAAAAAAAAAAAAAAAAAAAAAAAAAAAAAAAAACCTTTAGTTGAGTCTAGATAACTTTAGAGAAGGAGGCAAATAAAAAATCCTAACATTTAACAAAGTTATTTAATTATCTCCTTAAAAAACCAGTTGGATGGTGAAAATATAAATCCACTTCAATCAAATAATTCACTGAGATTCATTACACATACTATTTTTTAAAACTCTGATAAAATTTTCTACTTATTCTGTCTTTTCTTACATCTGTTTAGAGGCTATTAAGTACTACTTTGGAATAACCAAGTTTGATTTGTGTAGAATTTTATTGTTTGTTTTCTTTTGAGAGAGGGACTCACTCTTTTGAGACAGGGTCACCCAGGCTGGAGTGTAGCGGTGCAATCACAGCTCACTGCAGCCTCAACCTCCTGGGCTCTAGCAATCTTCCCACCTCAGCCTCCTGAGTAGTTGGGACCTAGATGCATGCCACCATGACGGGCTAATTTTTAATTTTTGTAGAGATTGGGTCGTGCTGTGTTGCCCAGGCTAGTCTCGAACTCCTGGGCTCAAGTGATCCTCCCTCCTCAGCCTCCCAAACTGCTGCGATTACAGGTGTGAGCCACCATGTCCAGCACGTACAGAGTTTTAGATAAGTGAAAAGAAACTCACAAGCATTTGGAACAATCATATTATATCTCAGATTGATACCAATCACCATGGAAAATGCAGAAAAAACTTAATCTACCAAGCACTGCTGTGAGAAAGTAAGATTATATAAAACATAACCCATATCAGTGCCTCTTAAAATAGTGTCTACATTTATAATCATAGCAGTTTAAGAGTTCTCTGTGATAATTCGAGAATTTTGTGTTTTTATTTGGTTGATGATATAAAGTATATTCAATAGAAGTTTATTCTTGATTATGCAATTTTATGTAATTTCAATGTCTGTGTTTGCATTTGCATTTGATACTGTTTGGCACCCAGTAATACGACTTTAACTGTTGAGAGTTAATGAGGAGAGGAAGCAAAGTCAGATGTAATATGTAAATAATACGTTCACACCAAGAGAAAATCAAATGATATTACGTGTGATGGCACACTGTGTGAATAATCTTGCAGTAGTGCAGGTGAAGATACGTGGTGGGGAATCATGTCATCACGTAACAGAGTAGGCAAGCTGCATGTCGATGTTCTTCTGCAGCATGCACCATATTTTATATATTTTACCAACATCTACCATTTTTTTGGTTTTTAAAAGTTCCAGTTTGACAAAGAAGAATTATTCATTGCATTAAGTTAGTGTTGAAAATTTTTGTCTCACTGAGTTTGTCTGGATTTGATGTATTAACTTGTTTTGGTTTAATAGCTGCATAAGAACTATAAGTGTATAATATTTGCAGCTAGATTTGTGTTTGTAAATGTATAAATAACATTATAATATTTTGTCTGCTGTCCTATAGAATTGGTTTTGCTTGTAAATGACTTTATGATTTATTCAAGGTTGGGAAACACCGCTTCACATAAGATCAGTGCCACATTGTCCTTCAGAAGGTATTGGCTGCTAGATGCTGCCCTGCATAATTACCAAGTAAATGAAATATGACATTGGAGGAACATGTGCTTGCATGAATTCTGGAGAAATCACCTTTCCATTTTGCTCCTGGGTGTATCAAAGAGACCTTATCTGTTCTGAGAAGCTCTTTTACTTAATTGCAACTTGAGACGATGGGGTGATTGTGGGTCCAAACCTGGGCCTAAACAGGGGTCTAAACCTGGGTCTAAACAGGGTCTCAGGGATCTAAGCTCGATGAAGCACATAGAAAAGAAGAAAGCAACTAAGACGGGCCACTTTCACTCAGTTTCAGAGCAAAGATTCCTTCAGATTAATTAGTTATATTTTTATTTAGGATACAATATCAAGGAACATTATATACATGATTATATTGTAGAGTCTTTTATGCTAACTTTTGGGGATGAAACATGAATCATATGTAGCCTCCGACTTCAGCAAGACAAGACCCTGGGTAGACCGTAATAAGTGCCTCAGCAGTGCAAAAAAAAAAAAGACTATGGGTTTTGATGGGAAGTAAACATTGGTTTCAAACACAAGACAGCTACAATCTGGGTCATGAAAGATGGCTAGGGTTTCACCGAAAGGAGCAAGAGTCCCAGGCAGTGTGAAATGGGATAATTCACACAAGGCAGGTAAGAGTTCAGTGTGATCAGAACTCATGGTTGGGAGAAATAAGAAGTGAGGTTGAGGTGGATCGAGGATAAATTGTGGGTTCTATTCTGGGGTAAATTTCAATACAGGAATTTCTGAAGAAACCATGAATTTAAAGGCAAAATTGTAATAAAGCTTATGATGTTATAAAAACATCAAATTGGAAATCATACCTGATATGTAATTTCAGCTACGGAAAATGGAATGCATAAAAAGTCTACTTCGGTGACCTTGTTAGCATACTCAACCTGATAAAGTGTTATTAACCAGTTATACTCCCATCAGTCAATTAACAGTCGCTTGTAAATATAAGAGCTTTCTAACTCACTGGAAACCATCATTTCGATCATTCTCTCCTAAACTGATGAGACTACAGGCATCCTCAAGCATTGGTGGTGGGTACTGATTGAATCCCCCTATTGAGAGAACAAAGTTATGGTTAGATTTTAAACTGCAAATGATGTTTCCTAGGTAAAGATAATCCCAACAGGAATCCTCTTGAAGCAATTAATGTCACTAACATATTTCAGCAAAGTTTGGCTGGGGTGAAAACAGATAATAGCAGTTAGCAATAGCACTCAAAATTTGGTTTCAGAGTGTTTTAGCAGCCAAAGGATTACCAGAATCATGGAAACAGACTTCCTCAAATTGTTCATCTAAGGGCTAGTTGTGATGCAGCGACACATGATTTTCACATGCTCAGGCTAACATAAGAGATACTCTATTCTGGTTCATCAAAGGTTTTTCACCCAGACTTACGCTAACAGATCAAACAGAGACAAGGTAATGTTTCATTACATGATACTGATATCATTTCTGTGCTTCTGCACCCATTAACACTGATTCCTATGAGGAAAAGAATCACAGACAAGATTTTACCTTACTTAAATAACATGCCTATTTATCCCCTTCCTGATGTTGTTCTATACATTTTGGAATATTGAGAAGTATGTTACCCTGCCCCATTCAGGAAAATAAAAGATTTTAAGGAAGGCCTTCAGCCATTGAATGATCCAAGGTTCTATGAAAATATCTCAGATAATGTCTGTAGTTTCATAATAATCACATTTTCAAATTCTAAGATGAGCATTTTTTTCCTTTTTTCTACTTCTTTAAAATGAAAATGCATCTCTGATTAATTGCATCTGACACTTACTGTTGGGTGGGCAGGAATTGTGATGCAGTGGTCATTGCCTGTGCAAAGGGAAGAGCAAACATGCCGGCACCAAAACTTGTAGAACTGGGGACAGCAGTTTGAAAACATTCCCATAAATACCAGCAGAGGAGTCTTTTCACTCCTACAAACCAAGTGGTTGTGGGAAGGCAGTGAACTGGGTGTGTTTAACACTTCCCAGGTGAAAGTCAAAAGTCGGCTACCTCTACATAATTGCAAAGCCTCTTAACAGTCCAACATGACCAGCTTTGAGTTGTTTTATAGTCTTTTAAAATGTTGCATTATCATCTATCTTAATGGCACAAAGAACAATACTGCATAGAAAAAAATGGATACCAATGACTCTGAGCCAAGAAGTAGCTCACAAGAGTCAAATTCTGAATAAGAAGTTGTTTTAGGAATGCCTTAACCTGCCTATTCCACATAGATTTTCTTTTTATGCATGCACAGGAGTGATATATTTACTATACATCCAAAAGAACTCTTTCAATTGCTGTAAAATAAAATGCTCTAATAGGAAAGTTGGTATCAAAATTTAATTGGAAACTTTTTTTCCTTTACATTATACAATTGAGGGCATCTTAGATTTAAAGAAATAACAGTGTTCCCAAGAGGGCAATTATTGGATTCTTTAATTGAATATGAATCACAGGAGAAAGGTGGAGCTCTCCTTGCAATGAAAAGTGAACGCTCAAGACATTATCACTGTGGTGTTGTTGGGAAATCCTTTGAATAGCAAGGAAACTGGGATTGTACAGTGGTAGAATTGATTCCAGCCAAGTTTACTTCTAAAACTGTCAGATTTCCAGAAAGGAAAGGTTCAGCTCTGATTCTGTGGGATCTTATGGAGAAGGGTTTCTCAACCTCAGTGCTATTGCTATTGACATTTGGGGATGTATTATTCTTTGTTGTGGTGGGGAGTCTGTCCTGTGAATTGTGGGATGTTTAGCAATATCCCTGACCTCTATTTACTTGATACTAGTAGCATCCCCAAGTTGTGACCGCCAAATAATGCCTCCAGACATTTCCAAATGTCCCCTGGGGCAAATTGTGCCGTATTGAGAACAATTGCTCTAGAAGAGTGTTTTCCCAAACCGTCTGTGGTAGAGGACAAGGTATTCTCATTTCTAGTTCTTTGCAGACTGATGCTTTTGGTCTAAATCCTGTTCAATGAGACAGAGTCCACTGGTCATGCAACTGTATGCCACAGCAATCAATGTCAAATTGCCTTAAAAGTTTCTAGATGTTTACTCTCAATCTGTGTATTTATTTCTTCACACATCAACTTGTAACCTGGCACTCATCCAATGAGTAACCCTTCGTAGTGCACTGGCCTAGAGCCATGCTATTCAAAGTGTGATCCATGAACCAGCAGCATTGACATTACTGCGGTACCTGTTAGAAATGTAGAATCTCAGGCTTCACCCTAGACATCCTCAGGAAGAACATCCTGCATTTTAACAAGGTTATTAGGTGATGTGTTTGCCCAGGACTCTGCTATCTTCACATCCTCACACAGGTCTCCAGGGTGTACCAAAGTTGGAAATAAAACAGGTATAGCAAGTGAAACTTTTACTTGAATGTTCTTCTGGAAATCACCTAACTGCTGCCAGAACTTCTTGAGCAAATGTGACTCATAAGCCCTCTAGTCACTCTGTGACTTTCTAGTGCTGAGAGTTTGGCTAACAGACACACTATGATAAAAACAGGCCTCAGGCCTCGCCATTTTGTGACCAGGATATAAACAGGGTATAACCAGCAAATGATCCATTCCTGGCCCCATCTCACCATCTAATTCATAAATTATGTTTAGATTAGCTATAGACACAAAAATAGGTTATCAATACTATAATAGTAACAAACACTAGCTTATTAAAACAAAGAAAAACAATGAAATAATAACTTACGCCTGACTGAGTATAAAAATGGCTTTAAGAACTTCAGAATATAATTCAGATCTGGTTTATGTATTCTCCCAAGCTGTATCAGGTGCTGATCAAGTGGGTAGCTGGCTAACTCCTCCATGTCATCCTTACGTGTAGGGCCCAGAGAAATCACAAATATGACGTAGCCTTGACACTTAGCCCTCAAAGCCATCATTTTTACAAATTCTTTTCTCTCATAATTTTCTCCAGCTGAGACCACAAAGATGACCTTGTGTTTTCTTCGATAGGGTGTTCCCGGAAAGAGATTTTCAGTGGTCCACATTAGGGCATCACCAATTGTGGCTTCTCCATTTAGCTGTTGGAAGGAAGTCTGGATGTGATTCTTCATTAGGAGTTGGTTGTTATAAGTGGTAAAATCAAACTCTGTTTTTACTGTACCCATCTTTGTCCTGGAACTTTCCCAAGGAGAATAGCTCAATAAGGCAATCCTATCACCAGAGTCTGAGATTAAAGGGTCTGAAGCAATGTTGAAGTTGTCAATCACTGAGCTCACCAAGGCTTTCACAGCCTTAAACTCATCCTTTGCTATATTCCGAGAATTGTCTATGAGGAAGGCTACATCCATGTATGAATCTTCAGATAAGAAAGCCTCTTGAATGCAAGCATTTGGAAAACATTTATCTGAAAACACACAGAGAGACATATCATTGGTTCAACACTGACCCAACAGGACACTTGTTTGAGATCTTCAAGTGATTCAGTGACTAATTATAAAGAATTATAATTTGATCAATACCTCTTTGATCTCACATAATTTAAATTAATGAGAAATTTTCAATGTCCCAGTACTTCTCCAGGCACTAGCAGACAATAAGGGAAGGGCTTTGTTGAAAGCAGATGTAGGTAGCACATATACCTGCAGTGTACAAGTTATGTCCAAACTCATTTAGAAAATATTTTTGATATTTTAGAGACTTCTGATATAAACTACCCAATCATCCCCAAGAAATGCTACATTGGTTGGGATAATTTTCTAAACCAATTTTCACATTGTACGGAAACTCCAAACATTCCAGAGATTGAAACCATGATATATGGTATTGAAAGACTAGAAAACTGAAAATAGAACCTATGATTAAAAATAGAAATCTCTGGATAAAGCCACATTCAACAACTCATCTAGAAGGCATTTAAGCTCTTCAGCACAGTCAATTTTCTTCACTGGTCTTACCATAGCAAAGTGTACAGCGCCGAAGTCTTTCTAATGTTTGATTTTCCCCATTTGGAGGAACTGGAATCACCTGAAATGTTCCAGTGTTGTCAAACTGCATTGGAAAAGAAGTGAATGCATGTTTGCTCATTGTGTTAGTCACTATTAGGAAACCACTGTGCAGTCACTTTACGGATTAGTTTAAAATACACCCAACTAATCACTATTACCTTGCATTATAGCTCCTTGTTCCATTCAGTGCATGTTCTCACACACACACACACACACACACAAAATCCCCTGCTTATCCTAAACATAACACAAAAAGTATCTATAGAACAAGTATCATCATCCCTAGATTATGATGAGAAAACTGCCATGAGATAACCTGACCAGATTCACTCACTGGGGCAAGTATTAAAATCTCTTATTTCCAAGCCTGCAATTCTGGACTAAATTTGTACACACTTCCGATTATGCACCAGCTGATTATACACCACATGCCAGCTTCTGAAGTTGGGTCCTGCATAAACTGTACATTCCCAAGCTTCCTTTGGGATCCACTAGTGATCCCAACTATTTCCAGTCCACTCTATCTAGAAGAAGGCACATCTCTCAGTTGTCAAGGGGACCTTCTCAATCACAAATTCCACTTACAAGTCTATTTCAAAAAGCAATGGACAGAATTTTATTCAAAATTCCTGGTGGTACACTGTCTGATTTCTTATTTCCTGATTACTTTTTAAAATACTTTAATACTCACTGTAATGGGCAATATACAGCACTCACTCATTCATTCAATGAGTCAATAACTCTTTATTGGGCATTTACTCTATGTGAGGCACCATGCAAAACAGATGCTTTTACAAGTGTATGTAACTACAAACCACTGCTCAAGGAAATAAGAGAGAAGACAAACAAATTCTGTTATAGGTGTAGTTTTATGTTCTGGGGATATGAAAATAAATGAAACAGATAAAACCTCTATTTTGGCCAGGCACGGTGACTCACGCCTGTAATCCCAGCAATTGGGAGTCCAAGGCGGGTGGATCATGAGGTCAGGAGTTCAAGACCAGCCTGACCAACATAGTGAAACCCCGTCTCTACCAAACATACAAAAATTAGCTGGGCGTGGTGGCACATGCCTGTAATACCAGCTACTCAGGAGGCTGAGGCAGAAGAATCGCTTGAACCAGGAAGCCGAGGTTAGTGAGACAAGACCGTGCCACTGCACTCCAGCCTGGGTGACAGAGCGAGACTTTGTCTCACAAAAAAAAACCAAAAACAAAAACAAAAAACCCACTATCTTACATTCTAGTGGGAGAGCTATATCATCAACATAATAAAAAAGTAAATTATTTAGTATGTTGGGAAGTAATATTTTTCATGGAAAAAAAAAAACCAAGCAGGATAATAGGGATGGGAAAATCTGGGATAACATTTAAGTAGAGCCCACTGATAACATGACATTTAAGCAAAAATTCAAAGGAGAAGGAAGATGGAGAAAAGAATTTCTGGCGTAGGAAATAGCCAGGTGAAAGCTCTGGGGAAGCAGGGGCATGCCTAGCTTGTGTGAAGATCAGCAGGGAAGACAGCATGCCTGGGATGGGGTGAGAGAGAACAAGACAAGGAGAAGGTGAGATCAGAGAGTTACTAAGAGGGACTGAGTGGTAGATCATTCAGAGCCTTGCAAGCCATTGTAAAGACTTAGTTTTAACTCTGAGAGAAATGATAAATTGCAGAGTTTCAGGCAGAAGAATAACCTGGTGGCTTAGGGTTTCCATAAGATTACTCTAGCTGCTGTGTTCAGACAGACTGTAGCAGGGCCAGAACGAATACAAGGCCACTAAGGAAAAGGTGATTGCACAGTCTAGGCAGAAGATAATGGTGGTTTGGATCAAGGTGTCAAAGACAGAGACACTATGAAGTGGTCAAATTCTGGATATATATTTTTTATAAATAATACCAAGATTAGTACTTATACCAATACTTAATACTAGTACTTAAATGAATGCTATATTTACTAATAAGTACTAATATACTTTATTGCACATATGACATTTTAGTGTATATATGTACATATATGCACTTTTGTATACATGGACACACAAACATACATATATACACACATTAAAGTTAAGAATGTTGGATATAAGAAGAGATGAGGAATCTTAGATAACTGCAAGTAGAAGAATAGTATTTTTATTAGCTGTGATGGAGAGAGGGCTGTACGTTGTATAAGTTTTGGGAAAAAATTAGAAGCTTCATTTTAGATATGGTAAGTTTGAAATATCCATTAACATGCAAGTGGAAGTATTGAATAGACTGCTGTGTGTATGAATCTAGAGTTCAAGGATGCAGTCTGGATGAGAGATAAGACATATCATTGAGGATATTTAAAACCCTGAGTCTGGATGAGAGTGTCAAGAGATTGCATAAGGATAGAGAAGAGGGCTAAGGCATGCGCTTTGGGCAATACCGACATTCTGAGGCCAAGGTGATGAAGCTGAATCGGAAAACTAGACTGAGAAGGGACAACTAATGAGGTAAGAGAAAAACCAGGAAGATGAGGTATACTAAAAGTCAGCCCAAAAAAGAAAACGTTTCCCAAAGAAGGGCAGAATCAACAATGTTGTATACTGTAAATAAATTCAGTGAGTTGCAGACAGAATCAACAGAATCAACCACTGGGTATAGAAACATGAAGATCACAGTTGACCTTGACATGAGCAATATCAGGAGAGTAGCAGGAATCAAAATGTGACTGGGATTATCTCAAGAAAGAATGCTAGGAGAGGCACTAGAGGCAGCAAATATAGACAATTTCTTTTTTCCCCTAGGATATTGCTATATGGGAGCCAAGAAATGAAGCAGTAACTGAAAATCTAGGTCAGAAAGTTGTTTTATTTCTCTCCCGATTGGAATAATGTGGCAGAGAGGGAAAAAAATCAGTCTATAGTAGACAGAGGGTCTCTTCCAGCAATAAAACTAATAAATAATACTAATACTAAATAATATAATAAATGATAATATATAAAACTAATAAAAATAATAAAATAGGGGAATGCGAATAACTAATAACTCTGTCCATTTTATCCAACTTCACAAGAGGAAAGATCATGGGTAATTTTTAAAAAGATATACTCTATAGAGAAAAATCAGACTTATAGAGATTTAACCTGCTAATACTTTTAAAAATTTTTAGAAATTTCTAGAACATCAGTAGGGCTTTGCAAGTTTAAATTCCACTTGAGACTGGATCCAGGATAAAAAGGTAAGGCTAACTCTCTCACCACTCCTATTCAACATAGTATTGGAAGTTCTGGCCAGGGCAATCAGGCAAGAGAAAGAAATAAAGGGTATTCAAATAGGAAGAGAGGAAGTCACGTTGTCTCTGTTTGCAGACAACATCATTGTATATTTAGAAAACCCCATCATCTTAGCCCATAAACTTATTGAATTGATAAGCAACTTCGGGAAAATCTCAGGATACAAAATCGATGTGCAAAAATCACAAGCATCCCTTTACACCAACAATAGGCAAGCAGAGAGCCAAATCATGAGTGAACTCCCATTCACAATCCCCACAAAGAGAATATAATACCTAGGAATACAGTTAACAAGGGATGTGAAGGACGTCTTCAAGGAGAACTACAAACCACTGCTCAAGGAATTAAGAGAGGACACAAACGGGAAATATTCCATCCTCATGGATAGCAAGAATAAATATTATGAAAATGGTCATACTGCCCAAAGTTATTTATAGATTCAATGCTATTCCCATTAAACTACCATTGACATTCTTCACAGAATTAGAAAAAAACTATTTTGAATTTCATATGGAATCAAAGAAGACCCCATATAGCCAAGACAATCCTAAGCAAAAAGAACAAAGCTGGAGGCATCATGATACCTGACTTCAAACAATACTACAAGGATACAGTAACCAAAACAGCATGGTACTGGTACCAAAACAGACATACAGATCAATGGAGCAGAACAGAGACCTCAGAAGTGACACCACACATCTAGAACAATCTGATCTTCGACAAACCTGACAAAAACAAGCAATGGGGAAAGGATCTCCTATTCAGTAAATGATGCAGGAAAACTGGCTAGCTATATGCAGAAAACTGAAACTGGACCCCTTCATTACACCTTATACAAAAATTAACTCAAGATGAATTAAAGACTTAAACGTAAAACCCAAAACCATTAAAAACCCTAGAAGAAAACCTAGGCAATAACATTCAGGACATAGGCATAGGTAAAGACTTTATAACTAAAACACCAAAAGCAATTGCAATGAGAACCAAAATTGACAAATGGAATCTAATTAAACTAAAGAGCGTCTGCACAGCAAAAGAAACTATCATTAGAGTGAACAGGCAACCTAGAGAATGGGAGAACATTTTTGCAATCTACCCATCTGACAAAGGTCTAATATCCAGAATTTGCAAGGAACTTAAATATATTTACAAGAAAAAAACAAAAAACCCCATCAAAAAATGAGGAAAGGATATGAAGAGACACTTCTCAAAAGAAGACATTTATGCGGCTAAGAAACATATGAAAAGAAGCTGAACATCCTTGATCATTAGACAAATGCAAATCAAAACCACAATGAGATACCATTTCATGCCAGTCAGAATGGCGATTATTAAAAAGTCAGGGAACAATAGATGCTGGCAAGGCTGTGGAGAAATAAGAATGCTTTTACACTCTTGGTAGGAATGTAAATTAATTCAACCATTGTGAAAGACAGCATAGCAATTCCTCAGGGATCTAGAATCAGAAATACATTTGATCCAGCAACCCCATTACTGCGTGTATATCCAAAGGAATATAAATCATTTAACAAGAAAGAGTCATGCACACATATGTTATTGCAGCACTATTTACAATAGCAAAGACATGGAACCAACCCAAATGCCCTCAACGATAGACTGGATAAAGAAAATGTGGTACATATACACATGGAATACTATGCAGGCATAAAAAGGAATGACATAATGTCCTTTGCAGGGACATGGATGAAGCTGGAAGCCATCAACCCCAGCAAACTAACACAGGAAGAGAAAACCAAACACCGCATGTTCTCACTCATAATTGGGAGTTGAACCTTGAGATCACATGGACCGTGAGAGGGGAACAACACATACCAGAGTTGTTGAGGGGTAGGGGTTGAGGCGAGGAAACCTAGAGGATGGGTCAATATGTGCAGCAAACTACCATGGCACATGTATACCTATGTAACAAATCTGCATGTTCTGCACATGCATCCTGTTTTTTTTTTTCTTTTTTTTAGAAGAAATAAAGAAAAAAAAAGGTAAGGCAAACTATTTCAGAGCAGACTTGCCAAAAGAAATAATAACGCCAAAAACAGGAGATACAAGGGATATGAGGTGAATTTCACAGAAAAATAAAAATTGGCAATAAACATATGAAAAAATGCTTAACCTCACACAGGAATATAATCAAAACAACGAGATACTCTTATTTACCTACCCAATTGGCAAACATTTAAAAACCTCAATAGGTAAAATCCAGTATGGGTATGTGGGGAAACAGACACTCTCAGACATCAAGGGTAGCAGCTCTATGCCTTCAGAGTTGAAGCAGTGAGGACTTGATGAAGAGGTTTGGAAGGAGGGAGTTGAGAGAGGGGAACAGAGAGGAGGATGTCCTGAGTGGAGAAGAGTGCAAGGCAGGGAAGAATAAAGAATGACTAAAGGGAGCACTGCTCAAGGCGTGATATGCAGTCAGAATGACTGTGTGGGGTTATTATCTGGTAAGAGCAGAGTGATGAGAACCAGATAGCTTCCTGGGTCACCTCCTCTGTAGACATGATGCAAATTTAAAATGATTTGTTAGCTAGAGTGACTGGAGGCTCTTTCTCACTGGGGATTCTGAGGGCTTTGGCACAGTCCTATCTGAAGGATTAAATTTGATGTCTTATTCAGATTTCTTGTATTCTGGAATTTTATGCAACTCTCAAAGCTGAAATGTCACTTATTTTCCCCAGAGAGAAAAATTAAGGAGGCAGAAAAATTTCAAAAAGAAAAACTGAAAACCACAGGACTTTGACTTCCTGCAATCCTTTTTGTCAGAATCTGTTGTAACTCTCTGTGGCTCCTATTTCCAAAAAATGCTTGGATGTGTTAGGAACAGATTGATTCTCTCCATGTTATAGAGAGATTCTTTCTCTTTATATGGTAGAAATTGTACATTTTTTATAAAAATAGACCTTTACAATCTCTTGAAGGACATGATGGCTTTACACAGCTCCAGAAGAATGTATTTTATGGATAATCTGAATATATTGAAAAGTTGTAGAACAGATGAAGAGGTTTTTAAGTTTCTTAGGAGGAAGGGAAGGGGAGCACTGATCCCTTGAGAATCTGTGGATCCAAAAGTGACACGACCTCTTTTGGGAAAAATGTTCATATACATCAAATGTTTTGCATGACCATAGGGGTCCAAAGATCCCCTGAACTTCTTCCATCACTGGTTAAGGCCAGCTGTTCTGTGAGCTACAGCAAGCAGATAACAAATCCGAGAAACACCAGAGCAGTAGAGGGCTGGTAGAGCACCACGTTCATGGCCCTTTATATCACGTAGACTTAAGTTGGAATCTCAATTTAGTCACTTAGTAGTGGTATATAGTTAAGTCACTAGTAATCCTCTGGGCCTCAGTTGCCTTTTTATTTTATTTTATTTTTGACAGAGTCTTTCTCTGTTGCCAGGCTGGAGTATAGTGGCGCCATCTTGTCTCACCACAACCTCCAACTCCCTGGTTCAAGTGAGTCTCCTGCCTCAGTCTCCTGAGTAGCTGGGATTACAGGCACACACCACCATGCCCAGTTCATTTTTGTATTTTTAGTGAGATGACGTTTCACCGTGTTGGCCAGGATGGTCTCGATCTCCTGACCTCATGATTTCCCACCTTGGCCTCCCAAAGTTCTGGGATTACAGGCATGAGCCACTGCTCCCGGCCCCGGTTTCCTCATTTTTAACATGGAGATGACAGCTGCATTGACCTCTGAGGGCTGTGAGAATGTGTGAATACGTACGGAAAGCTCTAGGGACAGTGCCTGGCGTACAGCAGGAACTGAGCAAATGTGGTTGCTGTTATCATTGACTGTTGTTATTATTCAGGATTGAATTTCACAGACACTGAAAACAATTTAGCTGTGAAAACTGTAAAGGAGTTTTCAAGAGGCCACATATATTCCTTGACTCTCTACCACTCCCATCCTGCCCTAGCACAATACCACTATCTTAAAAATAAAGAAGTTGCCAAGAGAAATTCTTACCCCAAAAGCTTCAAGGAAAACTCTCTCATCAAAAGCAAAGACTGTTGGACTGATATCCAGGGCACTAAACTCCATGGTGGCTGTGATGATGGACGACCTACCGGCCATTTGACCATTGCTAAAAAACACAGCAACTCTCCTCATGTTGGCTTCTGCATATGTCCGTTTGAACACGTTGCGGGCCACAAACCTCATTGCATTACCAACATCTCGGGGCTCTGTGGTGTCTTGATATTTTATTTGGGAAAGCTGTTGGAGGAGTTGCTTCTTCCTATTGTAGTCAGACCAACGGATGAGATAGCTGGTGTCTGAGTTGTAGGAAACCACGGCAACTCTTGCTCCCACAAGACAATTATTTTCCCTGATGTTAAGGTCATTGACAATAGAAGTGATGATGTCCCGTGTTTTATTAAAGCTCTCTTCTGTGACATCATAGGAATTGTCCAGAGCAAATACTAACTCTGTTGGATATACTGGACATTTTTCTAGAAAAAAGAAAAGCAGAAGTATTAAGTTATTTCACTGGATCAAAATCCTTTCCCTTACCCTTTACTCCAATGAAGTGGGTTCATACAGAGGCAAAGCAAGTGCTTCATCCAGCTCTAGAACAAGAGGTACCCACAGACAAAGAAAGGAAAGAAATCTGGTCTGCAAACTTGAAGCTGTCACATAAATGCAGAGCATGAATATTTGGCTATATAATGCTCAGACTTCACAGCCCGCTATCATATCAGTCAGCTGTGTAAAATGAAATTGCTGGGAGTTCTTGGGCTGATGGAACTGTTCTGTGTCCTGACCAGGGTAGTGGTTACATGAATCTATGCATGTGGTAAAACTGAACACATACACAGAGAAATGAATTTTACTGTGTGTAAAATTTAAAAATGAATAAAATGAAATTATAGCTGATTGGGGATCTTGAAAATCTGTTCTCCCCCAAAATCTTCCAAAATAATCTATTATAAAGATAGTTGTAAGATTTCCATCCACTTTTGCAACAAATATTTGAGTAACTACCACATGAAATGCAGTATAACATTCACTGTGAAATACATGCAAAGGTGAACCAAGTGCAGCACTGCCCTGGAGGAACTTGTATTGGCAAGCATCATTATACTATAAGGTATAGAGTAAAGATTATTCTTGAGGATTCAGAGGATAAAGAGGCTGTTTCCAAAAAGGGGCTATCTCAGGGGCTTCAGGAAAGCTGGCTTTCAATGAAGACCAGGGTGGCAAGAGGAAGGAAGCAACATGAACCAATGAAAGTTCTCCACAACCAGAGGAGAATTTTGCAATAAGCTCTTACAAAAATGGGACTATCTGCCATTCCCAGCTCGATACTCATGTCTTATGATGACTGAACTTTAGAATTTCACAGAAAATCTACCCTATGTATCAAACCTCACTTTTCAATGTCCTTGTTAAAGTCTGAACACAGGAAAAGAAAAATGATTTTTCTTTTAATAAGCACTTCCATCTGCTCAGGCTGTTCTACTATCCCCAATCTGGCTAACTCCCAAAGCATATTACACTCAAAATATCCCATATCCCAACCACTGTTCTTGGTAATAAAAATAGGGAAGTATTGATTTAGAGAAGTGTTTTGAATCAAAGAATTTTACGGTGAAGAAATTTCAGTAATTTTAAAATATGAAAGCTGATAATGAACAATAGAATAAGAAAAATGAAAGATACATTTAATCCAAATCCATAAAGTTGTATTGAGCGCTTACTGTGTGCAAGGTATATTTTTGCAGAATTAAGGTGAATAGTTCCAAACCTGCACCACACTTAAAGACCCTGAGGGTCTACATCAGCAGGCCTCTAGGAGACCAGGAGGTTTTGAAATTGACATAGCCACTGGCTCCAGTGGCCTTGCCATCCAAGGGCTCTAAGGCGTGGTGCAGCCCCGAATCTGTGGAAGATCATCCACAGCCGTGGGCAGGAAAGGTTTACAAGTAGTGGGCACTCAGTGAGATGACAGGTATGAGCGTGGGCCAGAGGGAGGAAAGGACACATCTTACACCCAAGAAGCCAGTGTCAAGGGCAACAGCGGCAGACAGAGCAGCAGAATGTGGATTAGTCAGAGAGCCACGTTTACTGAATCCCCCAGCAGCACACGGCCGGCTCTGGGGAGAAAGTGAGTTGTAAACTGTGGTGGGTCCCAGGCTTGGGGCTGGGATTCAGTCACCATTTCATAATCAGGTCAATCATGACACTGACAACTATAGTCATAATCAAAAGAAAGAACTGTCTGCATAGAAGGAAGAAGTCCTGTTTCCCACGGGGGTGAGGGCTTCTCTCAGACTGGTCTTGTTGGAATGCAGTAATGATCTCAGCAGGGAAGAGCATGGTAAGAATACTCACCTTTCCAGCAAGCTGTGAAAAGGAGAGAGGGAAAAGTTTGTTATGTTTTTGGAACAAGACTACAAATAGTTCAAAATACATCATTTTAACAAAGCTGAAAATGTGATTTGAGTCTAACTGCAAATGAGGCTAATTCTTGACAGGAAGCCAAGGTTAAAGTATTGAGGAAGATGTCAACAGAATTTTATTAATTTGTGAGCCTTCCTAACCTTTTCCATTTTTAAACCACAGCCAGCAGACTTTAGCAGAATTTTGGTTGAAACTGAAACACTGATCACTCGTCTTAGAAGCAAAAATAGATGAGCCTCTGATTAAACGGCAAGATAGCTGAAATTCAATTTGTTTTGTCTCTCATCTTATAGCCTTCTGAGAGTCATTCGGCAACGCAAGGCTAAAATATGGGTTCTTATTTTCTTCCCTGATGAATATCTTGGGAGCCTTTATTTTCCCGTACAACCATGGGGGGATTTCCAAGTGAATTTTGTCTTTGATAAAAAGCACAGCTCCTCTGTTTGAGTGATCTCCACATCCAGAGGGAGAAAGAAAAAACCCCAAGTGTTTCTCCTGAGCAAAACACCATCTGGTTTCTCTGATTTACTCTGTAAAACTGAGAGGAATCAGGGCAAGTATTGATACATCTTTAAGAAACCACAGGTCTAACAATTTCCATGTTCATTTCACTCTATTCCTAGGAAGCAAATGAGTCACTCCAATATAATAAAAGATACTATTAACACTGGCAACACACCAGCCTTCTGTCTTGCTGTCATGCAGTAGTGGTCCCCTGCCATCCACCCTGTGAACACCTCTTGTTTGTCTTAACCCCACGGCCACTGGGATGCTAACTGCCATCAGACAGCACACATAACCCACAGCCTCCTTTGCATCTGGAGGCTCAACACAGACCCCTTTTTCCTGTACTTCCACTTGTTCACTTCAAACACAGCTCCAAGGCTACAAGCACAGGCTCTAGAAGCAGAAACACCTGCTGGGTTTGAGTCTGGTAGAGCTGGGTGACTTAGGGGAAAATTACTTAAATTCTTTTGAGCAATTTCCTTTAAGTTGATTTTTCCTAAAATTCTTTATTTATGTATCTCCCTCCAAAATGCTAATCACTTGGGCTCTTCTGTTTTATTCTCAACTACCCCCTTTCTCTCTTAATTTTCCCCAGCCTCCTAGACACCTTCTTTTATTCTCCAAAGAAGGTCTCAGCCTGGCCCTCACCCCTGTGTGTCACAGAGCTGCTACTGGACTGAGGAGCAAATGATGTTAGATGAGAAACCTTGGAAATGTCAGCTATTAAGTGAGGCCATTTAGATCAGCTCTAACGGCCTGTTGCCTGCATCTTTATGTCCAGTCTACATCCTGGAGTTCTGTGTTATCCAATCAGTGCCCTGTGTGGTTATAGAACTTGCCTACTCTTCTCTGACCTCCTGTTTTATGGGCTAACTCCTTTTATTCTATGTTGGAAAACTTCTCTCTTCAAATTCCAAACCCTCCAAGGCTGGTCCTCACCTCCCCAGCCCCTTCCACCTAACTTTGGTTTTCTTTGGGAAGACATCATTTGATTTTACTGAGAAGACTGGCAACTACTTGAGGAAGGTTGATCCCACATTCGTTTCTCCTACAATGGTTCTTCCCTTTTTCTCTCCCTGTAGTCCCAGTCCCTAGTTCTCATCTCCTCCTGTGTACTGAACAGCCTTTCCCGCTATCTCCTCCCTTTGAATCTCCTCTCCATTGCCTCCTTCCTCTTGCCTCCTTTCAAGCTGCCCACATTTGGCAGGACTCTCACATCTCTGGAATGCCATTTTTCTGTACCTTGGCCCCACTCTTTTTGCCAAGAAACAGAAACCTCTTGAGATTCTGTTTCTGACTCTCTAGTTTTACATTTTGAGAAACCTCATCCATCCATGTGTTTTTAAGGACCACTAGCACTGAATGATTTCAACATCTGAGTCTCCTTCCCTCACCTTTACAAAAGCCCATTTCACTGGGTCGATCATTTCATGTAGGGTCTACACAACATTCCTCTACCTCCAAAATATGTAAACTCACCATCTTCTCCAACCAATTGATTTCCCTTCACAATTCCTCCTCTGCTTACTCATCCTTGGTGACACTCAGCCTCTCCTCTGCTAGCCTGACAGTTATTCTAAACCTGCTTTTTTGCTGTTCTTTCCTTGCCATATACTTGCAATGACAACATTTTTATCTAGTCTCCTTCAGTAAAGTCTCTGATTTTCCCCTTTTACATTCTTCTGATTATGATTATTTAAAAACCACAATGGAAACATAATGAAGAAAGACAGATCTCCTAAAATTCTATCTCCTTGAACACAGTAAATCATTGTTTTTCTACTATTGCTTTTAGTACTTGTTTCTATGTATGTATTTACCTACATGCAAAAATAATGAGGATTCAATTTCATTTTATAATATTTAATGCCTGTATTTTTCAAAGTTTGATTGTCTTCATAAAAACTACATTTGGTTAATATTTTCTCAGAAGATGATATATTGTAACCTAATTTTTCTATAAGTGTAAACAGTCTAAATGTATAATCACTTTACTTTAGTAAATAATATTCCACCAATCATATTTACCTATATTTTTTTCTTGCTTTTGCTGTATTTCCTTGGGACAAATTTTCAGAAATGATATCACTAGGCTTTTCTACCTTATTTTTCCTTCTTTATGACCAAAGACAACCTCTTTATGTCAACTCCTGCTTTATTTCTTTTCTGAAACCATTTTTTGCCACTCTCATCACTTTCCCGTAGCTGGATTCAGTTACCCCTATGCAAACATCCTTTATTAACTGAGTAACTAACCGACTAGTCCCAAACCCCCATGATCATCCCTGTAACGCCATGCCCTCCAGTCCTTTTGCTCATAACTGTTATACGAATGTGAGTTAATTCACACACCTTTTGGGTTTTTCTCTAATTTGCCCATATGCATGTTTTCTTTTGATGTCTGCATTGCCCCCATGAGCGAAGGCACTTTTACTTATACCCCCTTTCCTCTCTCCTTTAATGTGCGATGTTCTACAGTAAGCACTCCAGGCAAACTTGTTACAGAGGCTTCCCACCAGTGAACTCAGTCTGCTGATCTCACATACTCACACTGCATACAATCCTAAGTGCCTCACCAACCACTGATGGATGCTCTCATTCCATAACAGATACTCACGACTACGTTCCCGTAAAAACCGGATCAGATCACATTGCTGTAAATGTGGAAAAAAGAGAGAGAAAAGAAACATGAGTACAGTGACCTTTGAGTAGCTGTGTTTATTTCCCAGTGAACTTGTTGAGTTTTCTTTCGTGAATAAGCAGATACATACAGAATATACAGGCTGCCCTGCCATGCCTTTAATGCCCTAGGAAAAACAAAAACAGAGCAAGTTAGTGGTATGCCAACTGAAGTCTTTAGCAATAAAACAAGAGAAAACAAAAATCTTTCTTGAAAGCACAGCTGGTAGAGAGTAGTTAAAATATTCCTGAACCCAGTGGATTAATTGCCATGTATTTTCTCTACTCACATCGAGGGTGTAAATTTTTTGTTTCAGTGTTAGATCAGGTAAGCTAATGTCTACCAAAGTTAATGAAATTATTTTTCTTCAGTGATAAAGAAACAAAGGTATTTCTTAAAGATATCTGTACTAAAGATGTAATACTTAGAGGAAGGCATTTCTCATAAGAATACTTAAAATTATAAACAGCATACTTTCCAAAGGGCAGTGCCAAGGAGAGTAATTTATTGGAATTCAGAGGAACAGTTATATTACACATCAAGAGTGTAAAACACAGGAAATAAGAAACAGCCTCTACATATGAGAAAGACCCAAAGACAATTACACAGCAAAATACACAGCAAAATAAACATTACATAAAAGAAGAGTTACAGAAGTGTAACTAAATCATTACAATAAGCTCATAAATGCCAAGAGATTATGGACCAAAGCAAAACAAATAATTTGGTGAGATGAATCAAGGAAGACTTCCTGAAAGCAGTCAGTCTTTCTTGGCAGCTTGAGCTTTTCTCTTTGCTCCTTCTTACTTCCATTAATTAGGATCAGGCTTCTCCTTGGCTGTGATTCTTAATATACTTGCATATATAGGTTCCCTTGGGCAACTAATGAATGCCTGCATGCTCACTTAAAAAAAAAAAAAAGTGATTCATGCTTACACTTGTACAATTTCATCGAGTCCCTCAGAGGTTCAACCAGGGATGTCGGCATAAGAACCTCTGTCCTAAATGACAACTGGGTCACTTCTCCATTGGTCCATCCATCCAATAAACAGTTAAAGGTCTGCTGAATGTCTACGTGGCCTATTGTGGATTGCTGGAGTTAACCAGAACTGTTGTGACATCCCTAATTGTACCCATTGGGACATACTAACTTTCTAACTCAAATCAGGAAATTATTCATCCACAAAAACACGTAGTGTCATTCTTACTTTTACAAGTTATGGCAGACAACAGAAAATAATGCATGACCATTTAAACAGAGAGATAAACAGTTTCTGGCTAATACACAGAGTAGGCAGTCCACATTTTCCAGAGAATCAGAACCATGGAGAGGATGTCCTCAAAGAGCGAGCCCTTGAATAACTGAGCAAGTTCTTAAGCAGAGGCTGAGGATCAAGAGCCTGAGACAAGCCAAATTCCAGTCCAGACTAGCTGGGCCAAGCACAAGACCAGGAAGATGTGGGTGTCCCCAGATGAGAGCCCCAGAATCTGAGGAGATAAATCCAGAACAGACCAGATCGGCCCAGAGACTACATTCTCACTCACGTGACTAGGAATATTCACGCATTGCCTAATGCCAAAAAAGTAAATATTGTATCAGAGTATCCTTAAAGTTAGTTGACTGTCATTCTAACATGGATTCAGTTGTCCACAAAACCATTCATATTTTTTGTTTTTATAATAAAGTCCCAAGTTCAAGAACCTCTTCAAGTAATCAGAAAAAACTCACAATGCACAAAACAAGATAAGCAGCTTATCCATTCCTTACACAATGCTGCCTGGGCCTCCGCCACAAAACACAGGTGCTCGCAATATTTAATTCTCACCTGACTGTGCTTGTTAGGAGAGACAGACGTGTAACTAAACCATTACAACAACCTGGGAGGCACTAAAATAGAGAGATGGCTATTTCGTCAGCGGGAGATATGCCTGACTCTGCCTGGGAACGCTTCCAGAGGTGCCATTTTTCTTTAATGGAATCATAGGGGGAAGTTGCGCCTATATTTCCAAATCTCTCTAAAGTCTAAATTTTGAGGATAGGAAGGCAACAATCGTGGTTTTGGTAAACTCCATCAACCTGGAGTTAATACTGGAGTTAACCAATATTAACTATTTACATTGTACTTTATATATTTTATTTACTATTAATTATTTTGCAATGTAATATTACTATTTGTAAACCTTACAGTTTACAAAGAGTATTCACATTTGATTATCTGATCCTCACAGCTACCTTTTGAAGTAGTTAGGATAGAATATGTCATCCCCTCATTTTACGAATAAACTGAAGGACCCAGTGACTGGGTCATACCGCTAGTAAAAAGCAGAATCTGGACTTAAATCCAGTGCATTTGACTTTAAATGTTATGCCCTTTCCATGGAACATACTGGAAACTACTATGTCCTACTTAGTTCTTATGGGTACACTTACTCTCTGTCCAGGAGGGCCTGGGAGTCCTTGAGATCCCTCTTCACCTCTCAAGCCTACAGTGAGCTGCAGATAGGAATATATCAATACATTAGTTTCAACATTGTCTATCTACGGGGACTACTTCAGTTTCTATAAGACTTTCTAATTAAAAAAAAATTTTTAAAAGACAGCAGCTATTAATTGAAGTCAGGTAAATTGCTTGTGATATAAACAATGTATTTTTAATGACTAGTAAACATCCATTTCCCTCCTAGCCTCTTTAATAGTGATATACTTTGTTCTGGCACTGGCTGTGCATTTCAATCTTAATTAGCCATAAATTGGGATTGGTGCTAATAGGAAAAGCAATATATGAGGGCACACAGAGATCTAATAAGAAAACTCACATCTGTAAAAGATCAAATAAGAAAAATGATTCCCTACACACATAAGAGGACATGAGTGGGTTAGGTCATTCTCATACCTCAAAGTGATGGATATGAATACTAATGAAATTCATCCAGCCAGATGGAAAGTATCCATTGAGTTGCATCTTTATTCACACTGATGGTGACCACTGATATGGCACTCAAACTTTCAAATGAAAGACTGCTTGTCTCAGCATTTTGCTTCTAAGTAAGTAAGCATAATATTCTACTCTTCACTTTGCTAATTAGAAGATCTCAATAGCCTTCCTCAAAACAGCCCATATGACCTTGTGATGTATAGTGGAATCGTCAGAAACCCTCAGGGACACAGTGGGAAGGACATCTTCCCACTGTCACCTTCATTTCCACTCACAGCGTTAATATGCCAGGATTTAATATGCACCTTAGAAAAGACTGGAAGGCATTGACATTTCTTGGAACAGCAAGTTATCAGTTTGTAAATCTTTAAAATAGTTCTGATTTATTGAACCATAAACTTTTAGAGCTGAATGTGACCTTACATATCACTAAGTTCAATTCTTATGTTACAGAAATAGAGACCCTGAAAAGATGTGTTGAAGGTCACAGCTAGCAATTGGCATTTCAGATGCCCTCGGGTTGAATCAATAATCCCACATTTATTATTACAACATAAAAGCCAAAGTCTGCCAAAGGAATATTTGTCATTTCTGGAATTATAGGCTACTTACTGCTAGTCCCCTAAATCCTTTGGGTCCAGGTCCCCCAGGAATTCCAGGATCACCAATATCACCCTGAAGATTCAGATATAAAAAGTTAAGATGTTGAAGTATTTGCTATGAAAGAATTTTAAAAACTCTCTGAACTCAAAATTAATTGATATTATGACAATTATATATTGATGAAGGCCAATGCAATATTTAATGTCATCTTTTCCTGTCATTTGGAACTAAGTCATTGGTACACTTATTCTTCAAACTATTTTTAATTTTCTAATAATATAAATATTTACATCTACATATCAATTCAGTGGTCATCCAGTTACTAAAAATATCCAAAGAAAATGCTTGAAAACCCAGAAAAACATTTGGAGTATTGACTATGTGAAATAATAAATAATGAATTACTTTATAAATTCATAAAACATTTATGAAAAAGTTGAAGGTGAAAACAATATATTCTGAGTTTTAAAAATTTTGACAGTTATTTATCAATATGCTTATTTCACATTTATCAATAAGTTGAATTATGCTAATTTTCTCCCTTTATCAGTAATTTGGAAAATTGATCCTCTACAATGAGGGCTTTCTTCCTAATGGTTATTTATATTGTCCCTTTTGCACCCTTTTGTACTTAAGAATCTCTTTTGGTAATCAATTCACTAAAAACAGTTTTAAGAGGATTCAACAGTTGACAGTTTTCCTATACTTTATTTGATTAATTAGATATTCTATTTTTAACTCATATTTTATATTTTAATATAAGCATCACTTATATAGAAGACATTGTTCTGGACATTTTTTTTTTTCAAAAGGGAGATCTTTTTACAGAATTCCAGTGTATAAAACAGACCTAACTTGAGCTACTCGGGTTGAGATGAAAGGTATGTCTGTTTCTATAGCATGAAGATGGATTTCAGTCTGGCAGGCAATGAGGAATTCTTGAAGATGTTTGAGTAGGAAAGTTGCATAATTTGGCTATGCTTTGGAAAAAATCAAGGGACAGTAGTGTTTGGAATTAACTGAATCAGGGAGAAGATAGAAGTAGGAACCCAATTAGAAGGATATTGTAATCTTTCTCATGAGAGAAAATAAAGAGCACAATAATGAAGAACAAATAGCAACAACCAAAGCCAAGAATATTGAATGAAATCACCAAGGCAGAAAATCAAGAAGAGAAGAGAGTACTGAACTTGAAAGGATACCCGGAGGTAGGCTTTCAAGGCAGAGGCATCAGGCAATGATGGACAGAACAATCTTTTCCAATGTAAAGATTCATAGGGGTTAAATATGGTTCTTTCCTCAGGAAGCCCAAGGAAAACAACTGTCCTGGGTTTCTCCTTATTGCTCCCATTTCATTCAGACCTACAGGTTTATCTCAGTTCTCAAGTAGAAGGTTAAGATCACGGTAATTTCAAAAGGTCATGCATACAATACCTTCTGCCCCACATCTCCAGGGAATCCTCTTGGGCCCTATAATTTTCAGCACAGAACAAAAATACATCAACATATCACTTCTGCAGTATGATCATTTCTTCTTGTATTATTTAGTTTGATTCATCAATTAATAAAAATAATTGCTTTCCATATTTACCTTTATTCCTTTTTGTCCCATCTGACCATAGCCTGGGATGCCAGAATCTCCCTGTGTAAACACACCAATTTATTTCAATTTCTCAAAAGTGGAAATTAATTTTAATCTATACTGGGGAGATTACAGTGTCAAAAGAGAAGCACTGTGGACTTCCATGCAGAAGGGGCCTAACTGGTGAACCTTGAACCCTGTGTTGCTGTGTTTTCCTCACTCCCTGATATGTTCCCTGTACTTCTTTGACCAGTTCCATTCTGTAAACATTGCAGGAAGCAGAGGAGTGGTCATTCGGGACTTGTGGAGTCAGTGGCAGTTTCTTGCCTAGAAAATTAGGAGCTGATCCAAACAATACAGCTGAGGAACTCTCTGAAGAAAGATTATAAATAGTCAATAGACATACAGAAAAAATGTTCGTCCTCACTGGTAACAAAACAATGCAAATTTGACCCTGCAATGAGATCGTATTTTTGTCAATGGTAAAGATGGAAAAAAGTGACAATACCTGTTGTTGTGGATGCCCTAAAACAAACACTCTTCTAAAATAACACGTGGATCCACATACTGTTTGAATTTTCCTAAGGGCACTTTATAATGGAGTGCAAAGCCTTTATGAAACATGTACATATTCTTTGATCCAGCTATGCTACTTTAGAAATCTCTACGTAGAAATTCATCATGGCTTTGTCCAAAATTTTAGTTAGGTACATGAATGTTCATTGCTGTGTTGTTTATCACAGTGAAAAACTGAAAGCAAGCTAAATAACCATTAACAAGATATTGGTCAAATAAATGAATGTACATGCATTTAGTAGAATATGTTGAAGCTACTAAAAGTGATGTTGAGGGAAAAATGTAATGACATGAAAATATGCTCACAATACGTTGTTTAGAGTGATTTTTAAAAATTTCCAGGATAATGATAAATAGCTCAAAATGATGGATTATAAGTAATTTTTCTTTCTTTCCTATCTTTTATTCTGGGTAAATTTTCTTTCCTTCTCTCTCTTCCCTTCCCCTCGTTCCTTCCTCTCTTCCTTCCTTCCTTCCTTCTTTCTTTCTTTACTTTTAGATTCATGTTTTCAAATTAGATCACATAAAAAGACAATTTTTAAGACTTGCTGGACCATTCTACAGGCATTTAATTTTATGGATAGAAAATGCAATGAAGGAAGATTGAAAGCCTTTATGGAGGCAAAGGATTGTGGGTGTATCCATAAGTCAAAAACTTGCTGTGCCCTAATCACTTGTTCTCTGGCTCCTTATGTTTATTTGCCATATTTTTTCTTCTTTTTTTTTTTTTGCAATTTTCAAATATGCGATATATTGTTATTAACTGTGGTCACCATGATATACACTAGATCTCTTGAACTTATTCCTTCTTTCTAATTGAAATTTTATATACTTTGACCAACATCTCCCCAGTTACCACCTCTGGTAACTACCATTTTAATTCTCTGTTTCTATGATTTTGACTTTTTTTACGTTTCACCTATAAGTGAGATCTTGTTGTATTTAACTTTCCATGCCTGGTTTATTTCATTTGACATAATGTCCTCTGGATTCACCCATGTTGTCACAAATGACCAGATTTTCTTCTTTTTAAAGGCTGAATAATATTCCATTATGCATACATACCACATTTTCTTTATCCATTCATCCATTGATGGATACTTAGGTTGAGTCCATATTTTCTTGGCTATTGTGAATAATGTTTGTGCTTGGTAAATTTTCTATGATATCTATGTATAGCATTTGTAATAAACATTAATTTTTTTAAAATGAAATAACTGTTCCTATACTGGCTGCTCCATGAGCTGAGATCTTGTTACAGCCAAAGCCATTAGGACAGAGTGCAGGCCTAAAAATGCAATGCCCCATTTCGTAGCCCTGTTCCTCTATCTCTCATTGTCACCCTAGACTTTTGCAAGAAGGGAGCAGAAATGGGCGGTGTTGTTTTTCAAAGGATATGCATCTATGTGGCCACGCTGGTTGTTAAGGTATTGAAATGCCCTGTTCTAACTCATCCATTATCCTCTCTGCCTACCCCCCTTCTCCTGCTTGCTGTTCTCCTTCACATTGACAGACTGTCTATGGAATGAGAGCTTTAGCGGGTGGGAGAAATGTTCGCATACCTTCCTAGATGCTGAGATACCTTCCATGCCCTCCACACTTGGGCTGATGGTGTCAACCCCTTCTCTTTACCTTGGAACTGAATACTCAGATCTGGGGAGGGGAGGGACTTCAAAACTTCATACCTGTCTTCCTCGCTGCCCAGTTTGCCCCACTGGCCCTGGATCTCCAAGAAGTCCAGGCTCTCCCTAGTAAGTGGGACAAGAAGAGCTTCAGATCAGTAAAATCAAACCTGGTTCCTACCATCAAACCTGGTTCTGTCCACTCGATGAGAAGACTCAAAGTTCTCAGTGAGGGGTCAGTGCTCACTAAGGGGATGAGAGTAGGGCACAAATTACAGTTTTCCCATAGCTAGCAGAAGATGCCTAGCACAGCCCAGAGCTGGACTGATGTGCTGCTTTTCCAGTGTTATAAAAGGACTGAAGGAAAAGGCAAAGAGTAGAAAATTGACTCCAGGGAAAGTTGACTCATTTGCTGACGCACTTGCCTATCCAACAATTACTTATTGAACTGCAAAATAAACACATTAGGGGTGGTCCTGCCCTCACCTGGCTGGAAAGAGAAATAATTAGACAGGCAATTATCATATTGTGAGATAAGGTTCAAGGTGCTATGGGAGCAAACAGAAGAGTAGTCTAAGTCAGATTTGGTGGGCCCGAGGAGGCTGCCGAAAGGCAAGGAGCAGAGAAGCTGAGGACTGAAGGATGAGTTGTATGTCAGGGGACTGGGCAAGGAAGGGGTGAGAGTGATCCAGGAAGAGGGAAGGCATTAGTGAGAGGCCTGAGGCAGGCACACAGGAGGGAGGTAAGCAGTGAAACCTTAGAATGAAATGGGGCAAATAGCAAAGGACCGTGTAAATGACTCCCTACCTTACTGATAAAAAACTGCATATGTTTAAGGTGTAAACATGATTTCATATACATACATGTTGTAAAATGATTGCCACAGTTAAGTTAGGTAATGTGCCTATTGTCTTATCTTGTTACCACTTTTCCTTTTTTATTTTTGCTTTATGTTGAGAGCATTTAAGATCTACTCTCTTAGCAAAATTTCGAGTATACGATACTGTATTGTTAACCATAGTCACCATGTTATACATTAGCTCCCCAGAATTTACTTATGTTGTAACTACCTTAAAGTTTGAATATTTTTGTGGAGGCCATGGGAAAGCCAAGACCCATGATACAATTTGCTGGGCTCAGTGTAAAAGGAAAACTCAGGCCCTTTGCTTAAAAAATGAGATTCAAGACCATGACAGCAGAGCATTAAACTCAGCAGGGGGTTCTTCTCAGCAAGGCCACCTGTGTGGCTGCACAGGTCACAGGACCCTGGAGAGGGGGCCATTGAAAGGTTTTAAACAGGGGAGTCAGATTCTGATGAGGTCAATAGTTTGCTCTCTGACAGTCCCCAACAGAGCCACCTCAGAGACAGTCGTGGTTTCAGAACCGCATGCACTAATGGATTTGAGTTCTGACACCACCCATCCTGCACTCAACTCAGCAACCACGTGCATTCTTGAATTCAGGAAATCAGGGAGTGAAAGCGATCTTTTAGAGTTGTTTCTGATGGGTGAGATCACTCTCTCCTAGGGAAACAGCAGCTTCATGGAGAGGTCAGCAGTTAGAAACTCTTTGCTCAATGGAAGGAAGAGAACACATTAGCAGAATGCTGGTGACTTGCTGATGGTGCTTGGATTCAGTCATGTGAGGAATTAACATGAAAATCAGGAAGAAAATTGAGGTACTTTTGTACTTGAAATCCATAACAAATAACATTTACTTTTTTCAAAAAGGAATTCATGTCCTCTGCAGGGACATTGATGAAGCTGGAAGCCATCATTCTCAGCAAACAAACACAGGAACAGAACAAACACTGCATGTTCTCACTCATAAGTGGGAGTTCAACAATGGGAACATATAGACACAGGGAGGGAAACATCACACACTAGGGTCTGTCAGGGTGTGGGGGGCAAGGGGAGGGAGAGCATTAGGACAAATACCTAATGCATACGGGGCTTAAAACCTAGATGACAGGTTAATGGGGGCAGCAAACCACCATGGCACGTGTATACCTATGTAACAAACCTGCCTGTTCTGCACACGTATCCCAGAATTTAAAGTATAATTTAAAAAAAAGAAAATATCACACTGTACCTCATACATATATGCAATTATTAATTATCCATTAAATCTAAAATATGTTTTTTAAAAGAATTTAAAAACAGAAATAATATTTACTTTTTTCCCCAAAAGTCCAGGTCTTCCAGTGCTCCCTTTGGTTCCCATTAGCCCAGGAGAACCCTGAAAAAAATATTAGAGACTAAAAAGTTGGCACCATAGTAATTCCTAGAAAGCCCATTAGAAACACTTCACTTTCCTTCATGGTATTCCCAACAACTCCTTGATGCAGCCTTAACAAAAGATCCAGCAACTCAGGAGGAGAGAGGCAGATGGCAGGGCTGAACCAGATGACTCAGGTCCCAGTCCTAGTTAGAGGACCACATGTTTTAATCTGCAGGGACATCACTAGTCCATATGGGGCTTAGTGAGAAAAAGAAAAGGCACCCTTGAGTCAACACATGCTATTTTCAAATGTGGGGAAATTGTCATAATGCACTGATTATTTTAGAACAAGACACTTTGCTGCCACCTTTGTGCACCGTACCACATGCGTATACATAACGGCATGTGGGATATGTTTCAGCTTTCCAATAAAAAAATGGGCAGAAGTGTCTTTTGCACACATATTATCTGAAAGATAACTGACCACACATGCTAGGAATATAGAAATATGGGTATCCCTTGCCTTGTGAACTCTCGCTGTCTGAGTAGAACTGAATAGATTTAGAACATTTTTCCTACGAATCCTTTGCCATCCAAACTATTATTTCTCAGGAAAAAAACAGATTCAGATAATGAATTCAAGAGGTGAATGTAGGAATCAAGTAGTTTTGAGTAGCGAGGGATCTTTGTACAGTCAATTTTAAATATCTGTAGTCAAGGGAGATATATGTGCATGGCACGTATAAAGTTTAAAAGTTAGAAAAAGCAGAATAATGTATCAGTTTTTGGAGGAAATGTTATGATTGGGCAATATTTGTATTCTTCCAAATGCTTTCTTTAGGCTGATGAAATGGATCTGTGCTTTCAGAGTAAAACCCCAGTGAAGGAGAAAGAGGAGTGCTTTAGCTATGTATGAGGAATCTGAACTGTGCTAAAATTTTGCCCCAGATAATCCAGAAATGAAATAATGTATATGTAAATAATACCAAAAATTATATGTGAAGATTGTTTTGCAGTAAGAGGAAAATAATTGTTGAGAGTCATTGAGCCTAATGTCTCTGTCACTTACCTGAGGTCCTTTGTGCCCCTGGCTTCCTTTTTCTCCTTTCCTGCCAGGATTTCCCTGTGACCCCTTTAGTGGTAATAAAGGAAATATAATGCAATGATGTCAATGAAAGCTTACTTCTCAGTGTTTCTTTTGAAACATCCTGCAGAAAAGCAATGATCCAACCCTTCCCACAGCCTTTTAACCCTGAGATTAAGCATGTGTTAAGAGTAATTGAGGACAGGCCCAGTGGACTCAGTGGTCCAGATCTTTTTAAGGAATTCCCTGCCTGGATATAAGACCTTCATCCCTCTCCTACAGAGGAAATAAAAATAGGCCAAAGCAGGAAATGAAACCTATAAGAAAAGGAAGTAAGATGCAAACAACAGTCAGATGAATTCCTTTAAAGGGACGGGTTACCTGAGCCAAAGCCCTTATCAATGTGTAAAATAGAGAGTAAAGTTGTTTCAAGTTAGCACAAAAGGGCATCTTAGCAGCAGACCCTGATCAGAAGAATCAAAGTCTATTTTTCTGCCATATTTGCCATCAAACACATTGTTCTCATGTGGTTCTCTCATATAGAAGCAAAAACGTTTCTTCCTATTGAAGTATCAGCTGTGAAACGGCCCTGGGCTGCCCAGGAGCCACCAGGTGAGCCTTGATTCACTGTCTCAATGTCAAACGGACGCTTGGATGTCTGAGGTATCTGAAGTAACTGTCATTCCCACCCCCACATCCACTCCAAAGCCTGGGAATGGATCTAGACTGGTCCCATCCCTAGCCAATCTAGAGAAACTGCTAGCTCATGGTTTGGTTCAGGGACCCCAGAACCACTCAAGAGAATCCCCAATTCCAGTTTGGTCCTAATATCTGAATTTTCTAGAAAAAAAAAAATGAATTCCTGGGAAGACCTTAGAATAGGCACAGCTACACAGGCCCTTCCATACAAGTCCAGGCTTAAGTTGGGCTTCATGTAAAGTGGGCTTCATAAGACGACTAAACAACAATGTGTTACAAAGCTACTCTGCAGAATGACCACAGCTTCCCCTTCTGGCATGGAGGGAAGCAAGACTATGATGCTCTGACTTCCGATGCTCATATTACCAATGATATGACCATGAAAGATGCAAATGGCTCACAGAAAGCCCTATCAGTCATATTTCAGAAATACTGATACCCCTGTAGAGTTAGCTTTAGGCAAGTCAAGTAGCAGTTTCCAACTTCCAACTAATTTTCCTTTGTAGGAGCCTGTATATGCAGGACTCCAGCTATGGAAAATCAATTTGTTGATCCTGGTGTTCATTACTAATGTAATATGAAGGTATTAATCATTCATTATTACTAATATGAAGACACAATTCCAGGTGAGCACAAGAGCACATCTTTCCTCTACAAAGGCTTATTAGTGACCTGCAAATAATGAATCAAGTTTGATGGAACAAAATCATCCCCCACCCCATGATGGGGAATGCAAAATAGGGCAGGGGGCAGATTCTCAGTTATTTATTTTTATACAGAAATACCTGCCTTCTTCCCATCACAATAACTTTACAGCATTTATCAATATTTACAAAATATTCCAACACACCTGTGGGCCTTGTAATCCTTCAGCTCCCAATGTGCCTGTAGGTCCAGGATTTCCTGGTTCTCCCTGATGAACAAGAATTTCCAGTGTCAAGATTTTCTACACATTGTTTCCATATAGATTTTCTCTTTATAGTATGTACATCAGAAATAGGTACTATTTTGTCTGACTCATGGCTCACCCTCTACTTGGCCTAGGATTTTACTGTTCTAGACTGTCTAAGGAATGAAAATAAACTTGTTTCTTATTCCAATAAGGAATTTTTCCCTCTTGAAGCTGATTCCCAAAGCACATGAAGAGCAGTCAAACACACAATATTCGGAATTGCACAGGTTCTGCCTGTCTACCAGGTATCTATCAGGCAGGCTTTTCCTTAGGACTGTTCTGTTCCTGGGAGCTGCAGTGATCATCGGGTCAGTGGGGATAACGTCCAGTACTGGGCACTTCCTCTACCCTTGTCAAATGCTTACTGATTTGATTCCCAGCACCACCTACATGGGAGAAACGTCCTTGGTCCCATCAACCACAGAGAACAGGAAGTAAAGGTTACATACTGAGACACCTTGGAGTCCCCTTCGACCTTCTCTTCCCTGGGACAGAAAAGGCAAAATGTTAGTATGTGGATCTCTGAATGGAGGGGTTCCTTGAGGCAAATCAGCCTCTTTCATTCTCTGATTGACATAAGTAATGAGCAGCTCATAGAAACAGTTTCCCTGAGGTGTTTTCCATAGACAAGCTTTCACACTGGGCACTTAATTACAGACTAACATTCTGAGGATTGATTGCAAACCAATCTAAAAGTCATTACAGACCCAGTTCCAATCTGACAGCCTCTAACAATTATCCAGGAGGCTGTTTAGAGAATCAAATCATCCTGAAGATCCTGTCTTCTGTATTTCCATCTCCAGAAAATTCCAAAAGGCACTGTCTGCTAATCAGAGCTTTCCCATGGGAGAAGAGCTGTGGTACATCCCTTTCTCTCTGTCATGGGCCCATGATTGTATCTTGGGAGAAGGTAAAAAATTTCTAGATTTAGTGTCTCATATGGGCCTGCTGGGGCTAGTCTCTATAGAATTCTACAAGAAATAAATGGCTGATGGGGTCTGCTCAACTATGGTGATCCAAATGTCCAAATGGCTACCACTAGGTTCAACAGAGGACAAAAAAGCCTGGCTGATCCCTGAAGCCCAAATCTCTGTCTGTGCCTATCCAGAAGCAAGTTCACGTTGCCAGCTCAGGCCCTCTACCTAGTGGTTGTCACACAGTCTCCTTTCCAGAGGGTAACCAAATGGGAAAAGGATTCAGGCCCCAGATCCTAACTTCCTTATCCCTAAACAGCAAGAATAAGATTTGCACCCTCATATCACCCCCTCAACCCCTGTCCTTGCTTCTTTGAGAGAGCCGTGGAACATCTTGACCACCAATTCACTTAGTGTTGTGATAAACAACTATGATTACTTTAGGTACAAAGCAAGTATTTTTTTTTTTTTAATTCTATTTCTTCCTTCATTTATTCAGAAAGGTAGCCATGGAAATTATTTCAGAACTGCAGTTTTCTTTCAACTGCCCACCTTCTGAAGGTCCTTAGAATAAACTACCAGATCAAGTGTCAGCTCCACCAGGTTGGCTAGTGCTTACAGTGATTCCACTGAGGTTCTGCCCCTTGATTCAAGGGGCTTTTTGCTTTTAAGATGCAAATCCTCTTCGAAAGAAGTTACCCATTGAAACTTTTCAGCTATTTGTACCCAGAATCAATCTCCAAAGCTCTTGACATAAAAAAGCAGAGAAGAGACAGTAAACAAAGATTGAGGCTACGGTTCCCATGACATCACAATTCTGTCTTCATTAAAAAGCAAGGATAAAATAATGTGTATTCTGTGTAACAGACTGTATGCACAATGGTTATAGATATGTCCTTAAAAGTCAGGCAGACTTGAGCTCAGTTTTGTTCTTTAAAGCCTGTGTGGCAAAGGGAAATTGCCCAATAAACCTCACCCAGTGTGGTTAACAGCCCAGACTTTGGAGGGAGACGGACTAAATTCAAATCCCAGCTGTGCCACTTACTAGCTCTTGTGACCTTGGGCAGCTTGCCCAAGGTTTCTTGATTTTTTTTCATTTGTAAAAAATGGATATAATAATAGTATCTACCTCACAGGTATGTTATGAGGATTAAATGAATTAATATTTGAATGTGATCTGAGCAAGACCTGGTGCAAAATAGATGCTACAGAAGTATTCTTTGTAGATGGCAGGCAAAAAGCATAGGGCCTGGAATGTGGATTCCAGTGTGGTTTTCAGTGTGTGGATCCACTGTTTTGGCAACAACGGGTAAAACAATTAATTTACATAAGTTGAAATTCTGTCACATAGAAGGCAATGTCTTGGATTGGCTTATGTTGTTTAAAATTTATCATCCACTTAAGATGCTCCCACCCTCACAGAGAATTCTATTCTGCATCGGAAAGTTGGGGGACAGGGTAGAAAACCTGATGTCGTTTTATATCAATGTTACCTTGTTTAATTCAGGAGAAAAGAAATTACAAAGGAGGAGGTCAGCAGGGAAATGGGTAGAAGATGAGGAGGGAACTGAGAACCTCATGTCCTTAGAATGACTTAAAAGTAATTGGCTGGTTTGTCCATGATTTATTGCCTACACTACTCCTGGCATCTCTTTTTTTAAAGTACCTGATTGATGTGTCAGTTATAAAGCTATTTTAAACTAAAAGTATTTCCTCTTAAACCAACAAAAATACACACTTATCTTTAAAATTTATAGCATTTAGCTCATCTTGCTGCTCTACTGTTTCCTCTTATTACATTTTAATTCTCTCGTGTGAAGAAAATGGCAAAGTCCCAAAGATTTTACCAGAAGCTCTGGGAAGCCTAACCCCTTCCAACTCCAGCTCTTCTCCTTCAAGAACTGTGGTTCAAGATAAACAAAGGCAAGTGGTATAAAAACACATTTCTTCACCATCTATCCCAGAGAGAAGGGCAATCAGCCACAGCCTTCAAAATAATGAGAAGATTCCAAATTTGTACTAGAAAAGAAATCCAAGCATTTTCAATTCCTTCTTGAACAAAACTCAGAGCCAAATCTAGGACTTTGTCCATTATTCTCTTTTAATGATGTCCATGCTGAGCGCATGAGAGAGGAGTTTTTAATACATTATAAATATCACTTCTAGCTTCAGTAGTCCACAGAAAGAAAGGCTATTTCTTGGTTGTTCCTTTTAAAAAGATAGAGAAGTCCAATGTCTCCGTTTTTTGCTGTGACAGGCTTGATATAACATGGGATGCTGTAAAGTTATGCCAGCACCTCAAGGTTGCCACTTGACCCTAATTGCCAGTGCTTTGGTCCATTTGGGAAGAATTTATTCATGAGTCCTCTTTCTCATTGGCAACATGTAAAGAGAAAGTATATTTACCTAGTTCATAATATTCTTATGTAAGCTACCAAAGGAGAGCTTTTGTGTTAAAATCATTGGCTCTCTTCAAAGACATCCCAAAACACCTGGAAGGTGGAAAGGGAAAGGCCGACTATATTTCAGTGTTTCTCAACCAGGGGTGATTTTGCCTCTCAAGTCCACCACTACTATACCTACCACAGATATCTGACAATATTTACAGACATTTTTGAATGTCACCAGAGGGTAGTGGGGAGGGGTGGTGCTGCTGATACTAGTGGGTAGAGACCAGGGATGCTGCAAAACATCTGGCGATGCATAGCATAGCCATTCACAAGAAATAATTATCTGGCCCCAAATTTCAGTAGTGTCAAGAGGGAAAAGCCCTGAAAAATATTTCAGCCCTGAATCAGTCAACTCTGTGCAATAAATATTCTGAATGCCTCTGTCATCTTCAAGTGGTAAGGAGGGGAAATAAATGTCCACAGAAATACTTACCCTGCTCCCTGTGGAACTAGGACTGCCTTGCACCCCTTTCTGTCCAGTTCTACCCTAAAAATATAATAATTCCCTCAAGATCAAAAGGCAGAAATTCTGAATAAATCATAAAGGCATCAGCATCAAAACCTCAAGCACTATTAAAATGGCAGAATGAACATGTCATACTGTGATCATTCTGCATATTAACAGTCAGTTATACACGTCCTTTAAAGAAGAAAAAAGCATAGCAACATGCACTGCTACTACATTTTCCCAAATAATATCACTTGCCAGAAACTTCATAATTTTGCTCATAAAAGTGTACCCTACTACAAATATGCATACCAAAAAATAAAGGTCTTTTAAATGTGGTCTTAAGAGCATTTGTTCAATTACAGAAAGGTTACATATCTTACTAAATTTACTTGGATCAATAACAGAATTAATCAACTCATAGATAAAATAGATCAAATTACTTGTCTTCCTTGTTCTCCTTTGGAGCCCTTTTGTCCTTTGATGTTACTGTTTTGTCCTGGATTACCCTAGAGAAAGATTTTTAAAAGTAGTTTAGAATCCAGAAATACCAGCTTTTTCTCCAAAATGGTATGATGTTCAAGTACTAAGCTAATTTGGGTCAAGGTATAAGAGGTGTGAGAAAATTTTTCACATTTGAAACTTGCAGGATTTTGGAAAAAAAATAAAAGCAGTACTTCCTCAAGTTTGAAGATTTGGCAATAAATAAATAATTAAAAGAGTTCTTGCTACATTGAGATTTTCCCTTTTCTATGATGGCAGTTTCACTGGTGCACTGGTTCAAACATTCTTAGGCTATTCCCTCAAGGGTGTAAAAAGATTCCCCTGTAACTGAGTCTGCAAATAGTGAATCTGTAGGTCTGCAAGATTAGAAGTCCAATAAATAAAGCTATGGAAATGTTCTCCCAAAGGAAGCAGAAAGTCTCAACGTACCATAAGGACTCAGAAGATGACCCTAACCCAGATAAGACGCAAACAGACTTTTCCCAAAGCCTCAGCCAACACCTATCACCTCTACTCCTAAGACAAGCATGTGCCTACAGGGTAGCAGGAAACACAAAGGGAAAGGAGATAGGAACTGTGGAGCAAGTATAAAATTCAGGGCCAGTTGGGCACTGAAAACTTACTGGATCTCCTGGGAAACCCTTCTCTCCATACTGCCCAGGGGCACCTCTGGAACCTGGGCTGCCCTGAAAAAAATGAAACAAATTTCTGAGTTAGCTTGTAAGAGGTTTGTATAATGGTGTTAAATGTGAAGTTTTGTGTGTAGGGGGGTTAATCAGATAAAATACTCTTTGTCCTTCATCACAGTCAGATTCCCTTAGATTTCTCAAGCAGTACTAAGTCCAGTTTTAAGCTTATGGTCAGGATTATTTGTACTGAGGCTCAGAAACTGGTAAACTTCTCATGGTCTAACATAGCACTGTCCAATAGGAGTTTCTGCAGTGATGAAAATGTTCTATATCTGCATTCATTGATATGGTAGCCATTAGCCATATGTGGCTATTAAGCACTTAAAATGTAATCAATGCCACTAAAAAGCTTAATTTCTTAATTAATTAAAATTTAACTTTAAATAATCACATGTGGTTAGTGGCTATGATATTGGACATCCTAGCCAGTCTAACAACTTCTAACATTTGTAATTAAATTGCCCACTAGAAACTTCCATAAGGATGTTCTATTGGGGGAACCAGCCCCCAATATTTCAACGTACGTTCTTTTCTATTTTCCCTAAGTGTTGGCTGGTCTGATAAAGAAGGGGAAACAATACAAAAGAGAGAAATTTTAAAGCTGGGTGTCCGGGGTGACATCACATGTCGGCAGGTTCCATGATGCCCCCTGAGCCGCAAAACCAGCAAGTTTTTATTAGGGGTTTCAAAAGGGGAGGGGTGTACGAATAGGGAGTGGGTCACAGAGACCACATGCTTCAAAGGCAATAAAATATCACGAGGGCAAAGAGGCAGAGTGAGATCACAAGGCCAGGGTGAAACTAGAATTACTGATGAAGATCCACGTCCTGCTGGGCACACATTGTCATTGATAAACATCTTAACAGGAAACGGGGTTTGCAAGCAGACAACCGATCTGACTAGAATTTGCCAGGCTGGAATTTCCTAATCCTAGCAAGCCTGGGGACGCTACAGGAGACGAGGGCATATTTCATCCCTTATCTACAACTCCATATGACAGACACTCCCAGAGCGGCCATTTTAGAGACCTCCCCCTGAGAATGCATTCATTTTCCCAGGGTTATTCCTTGCTGAGAAAATAATTCAGCAATATTTCTCCTATTCGCTTTCTGAAAGAAGAGAAACATGACTCTCTTCTATCCAGCCCCGCAGGCAGTCAGACTTCATGGTTATTTCCCTTGTTCCCTGAAAATAGCTGTTATCCTGTTCATTTCAAGGTGCTCATTTCATATTGTTCAAACACACATGCTTTACAAACAATTTGTGCAGATAATGCAATCATCACAGGGTCCTGAGGCAACATACATCCTCAGCTTACAAAGATGATGGGATTAAGAGATTAAAGTAAAGATAGTCATAAGAAATTATAAGAGTATTGATTGGGGAAGTGATAAATGTCCATGAAATCTTCACAATTTATGTTCTTCTGCCGTGGCTTCAGCCAGCCCCTCCATTCGGCTTCCCTGACTTCCCATAACATGTTCCATTGTCATCTCAAACCTGATTATTTCCAATTAAACTTGCCCAAGCCAGGATCCTTGCAGGCATATTGACTGACTCTCTATTTCCTATTCCTCTAGTCGCCTATATCTGGAGATTTCAGGTCCTAGAACCAGGACTAGTGTGAGATGAGAGAGGCACCTAGGATGCAGAATTGAGGTAGGTATTTACTCCACATAATTCTGCCCCTTTTGCACCTTAGGTGTCCTGTTAGCCTCGCTTCAGTCTGAGCCCTGCTACAACTTTAGCATATTTTGTGTCTGTTCTCACTATCATTGCTTTACTTGAAGGCTTCATCACTTCTCACCTGATTTCTACAGATCTACCTCTCATCTTTGCCTTGCATCTATGTCATCTCCAAAATATTGTCCACATTACTGCAAGTAATATTTCTAAAATGTAAATCTGATTGTGATTCTTCTGCTTAAAATCTTTCAAAGGCTCCCCATTGCCTTATGGTTAAAAACCAAGCTCTTCCACATCGCTCACTAGTGCCCTCCCAATCTCTTGACCTCTCCCCACCATGTCTTGAACCTCACCTCCCAGTGCCTGTATTCTAATGCTCCCTCCAGGAAGAAAAACTTGGCAGTGCCCTGAACCCTCATGTTTTTGCTTATGCTACTCCCTCTGTCTGGAATGCCCTTCCTCCACATCTTTGCCTTGCTGAATTCCTGTTCTTTTCAGCTCAGAGGTCATTTCCTCCAAGAAGATTTTCTGGACAACCCCTGCCCCTAGGCTGAGTTACATGCTCTTCTCTGGACTCCCATGTAAATATCTAAAACATGACCTCAATCACATTTTATGTAATTCTATTGATGTATCTGTCTCTCCAACTATACTGTGGGATCTTTGAAGACAAGGGCTGTGTGGTTCACCTCTGATTCTTATCAAATAAGAATATATGCCTGGCCAATGACAGGTGTCTGGCACATGACAAGCCTGACAAATGACAGGTGCTCAAAAATATTTCATAAATAAATGGATCAGAACATAAAAGTAGAGCTGCTTGAAATCAAGTAGGCACACATTAATGAGTGTTGAAATAAATGTAAAGTTAAAAAATGTTTCACAGGGATTTGCCACCACAGCCACCAAAATAATTTTGTCTCTTTCTCTTGCTTTTTTTTCTGACATAATAAAGACAACACAGAAATTACTGACATTGATGGAAATGTTGTGGTAAAAAACAAATGAACAAAAGAAACCACTGACAGGTAAAAGCATTCATTTTCATACATGAGAAAGATGCCCATAGAATAACCTCGTGTGTGCTAAATTTTTCTAGGTGGAAATTCTTGAAAATTACATAGTTACCCCCTTGCTCCAATCAGATATGCAGCACATATTCAGTATTAATAGGCCTTCATTATGTGGTTAAGTCAGTTGTAAATTTTATCCCCTATAACCACTGACACACAGCCGTTAAGACTGTCTCTGTCACCAAATTCTCCTTCTTCGATGTATTGAAAGGAAAAGTGTTACCTGAGATCCTGGATCACCTTTTTCTCCTTTTATTCCAAGAAATCCATGAGAGCCCTAAAAGAAGACAAGAAAAACAAAATTCCCACTTAAAAAAATTTTAGCAGCCTCATGACAGTTTTATAATACCTAAAGAAATATGGCTTACCTCTTCCCCATCAAGTCCATCAATCCCATCGTCTCCATGTCCTCCCTGAGAGACGACAATAGACAGCTGTCAGGTAAAAGCAGGTCTCTGCCACACGCTTATTGGGAAACTAATCCCATTTGGAAATCAAATTAAACTAAGAAAAAACTCCAGTACCTTAGGTCCAGAAAATCCTCTGGGTCCCTGCAAAAGATGAAATACCTCTCACTGACATATCAAAGACAGAGTGTGGATTCAAAGACTGCCTCTCTAAAGTGAGTGAGCATGTATTTCTTTAGTTGTTATGAGCTATACACCTACAAAGAGGTTAGAGATGGAATTTATTAATGCTAAAGACTCCTTGACATCATTAAAAAGCAGAATTAATCTGCAGACAGGAAAACTCATCGATATAACTGGATAAAGGAAAAGAGAGAGGAGTGATGGAAGAGAGAAAACAAGGGAGGAAAGGAATGGGGAAAGAGAGGGAGAGAATGTTATAGAGAATTGGAAATAACATTTACAGAAGAGCCTTACCTTCTCACCCTGCTCCCCTGGACATCCTGCAATCCCTCTATCTCCTTGGGGTCCTGCGTCTCCTCGTACTCCCTAAGAAAAGGAGCACAGACAGGTACCCAAAGTGATGTTTTTGCCAGAAGCTGCCAGTGGTTTATTTTCAGAGTTAAGACAAAGCACATGGGCACTATGAGCTTTAGAAAAAGTGAATTCTCTTCAACCTCACTCATTTACATCTGTTTTTCCCCTCTATATTCAAACATGTTTCCTGTTAATCTTCAGGGCTTTTTATGGACCCAAGATCACAAAAAGGTGCAAGAAGAGCTCAGCCACTTCCCTACCTGATCAAACAGCACAGTGGCTGCACTTTGTAGCCACATTCCAAGACTCTGGTAATTTCATCTAGGGCCCTAATGCTATACTGGGAGAGTCAGCATTGCTGACAGTAGACTTACAAGTCAGTGCTAGGGTACTGCTGCTGAGTAGAAACAGTTGCTGGAAAGTGACACTACTAGGAGAATGAGAAAGTAAAGGTGAGAAAAGCCAGTCCTCACAGGAGGAATCACCAGGTTAAAGACCCCCAAAGTCAGACTATCCGTGCAGGGATGAGCACTGAAAGTCAATGATTTCTGTGTCTCCCAACAACCCTGCTTCTCCAAGGAAATATTTAAATACAGATAAATGCTAAAGTAAAATGGATCTTAAGAAAGGAACAGTTTTGTGCTTTTTGAGGGCAGGAACCTCAACCGTGTCTTTCACCATCATGTCCCTTGTGACTGGCTCATGTCTAGTTGCATAACAGGTGTTCCCATTTTGCTGCATGAATAATTAATTAGTAATGAGCTTAATTCTTGCTTTGCCAGTAAGAGAGGGAGAAAGGATTTGCCTTCATCCTGCTTTGCTTTCTTTATTCTGAAGATCCTTCCCTGCAAAAGGAGGAGGCCTTGCCCATGGCCACAGGTTGCTGAGAGGTACCTTAGCCCTACGGCTTCCCATTGCCTGGACTTTCTGCCAGTGGTGGGCTCGGCCAGGCAGGTGGGTGACACTATTCCCCACACTGAAAGCACTCTCATGCTAGTTTGGTAGTCTCCAAGAACCCTCGGAGGGTACAGAGTAGGTGATTTACAGCACCCCTTAGTGGTCATTTTGTAAACTAGGTCAGCCATTAGATTGTAGAGGAATTTATAATTGCTTGCAGATGAGAAAACAGAGGGTCAAGAAGTTAGGTATCTTGTTCAAGGACCCACATCTAGGCCAACTCTTAGCAGTCTGACTCTAGAGTCTTTGCTTTCAATCCTTATAACTTGCTGCCCAGATGAGGAACTGGCCTTGATCTAAGGTGATAGAAATCCAGTCTGGATATTTTCTGAACTTTTTCCATCCCAAACAGAGGCACCTAAGTGATTTCCATTTCTTCAAATTCTTTCTCATAATTTGATTCACGAGAAAGTGAGAGTTCTGGTTTTAAACATGGAGATCTGCAAACCTCTGTGCAGCGTTTGACCATGAAGCCATGCCTCCCATCTTGAGGGATGCCTTGCCCTCTTCCCTTTCCATGGAAGGGAGTATACTCCAGCCTTGGCCCAAAGCCATGTACTAAGCACTGGGTTTTAGGTCTAAAGAGAGCTCCCTGGCAGATAACCTGCTGTGCCTTGCTTGGGGGTAGAAAGGAGGGTGCCCAGGTCTCTCCCACCGATAAAAACATGCCAGGCTACATGTGTAAGCCTGTTCCCTCCTTACCCCAAACTTAGACTTAGTAATTGCCTCATAATTCAGACAAGGAAAAATGAAAAGAAAGGCAACACTTCTTCCCCAAAAAATGCACAAAAATCAACATATAAACAAAATAAACATAAACATATAAAAATAAACATATAAACAAAACTCCATCTACCCCTTTTGTATGAAAATAACCTTTAATGAAAAAGAAAGTAAGTGTGTGTGTGTGAGTGTGTGTGTACAGTGTGTGTATAGTGGCACGGGGGTGAGGGGGAGTCATAAAAACTTACGGGGTCTCCGTCCTCTCCCCTGTGTCCTTTGCTGCCTTTCAGACCTTGAGAACCCTGGGAAGAAAGACAGAACAATAAATTGTAGTCACCCCCTCGATCAAGTCAAACTTGTGAAATCATTAGGCATTCTAAGCGAGTCCCTTCCTCCAACTTGGTTGCAGTTTTTGCAGATGTGGCTGTGAGTTTGGGGAGAATCTGACAACATCTGGAGCTGGCTTTTGTCCTTGCACTCAGCTCTGAAGCCCCTCTGCAGGAGGCGACACTCCTAATCCTTGCGGGAGGCTGACTTTTGGAACCCACCAGCAGATGAGGCCCACAGAGCCACACCTGTGCCTGAGTGATTTGCAGGGAGGACAGTCGCGCCAGCCACAACCCTTTTAGCAGACAAACCTATAGCATTTCCAAAGGGATTATTTTATTTTGTTCTGCTATTTTGAGAGCTCAAGGAAGAATAGGCACTTCCAACAAGACTACATATATTTTAATTGCAGTCATCTCTCCCTTAGCCACTGTGGTTTAACTGTGTCATGGCTTACCTGTGGCAAACATTTCATTTGAGTTTGCTTTCCCCACCCTCTAACACAGGCCCAGCTGGCTGATCATATACCAGGGGGTTTGTGCTTCTGGAACATAATTCTAATATTGACCTGAGCAAAGTAATGGAAAACACTGTGCTAAACAAAACATCACAGTGCAGTAAAAAGTTCAATATAAATTGTCCTTCCATAAGGATGGACAGTGCAGAACTCATGAGCAAGCATTGTTGATCTCTTTTTTTAAAGAAAAACTTCATTTTTATTGTGATACCTAAAATCCACTTGAAACGTACATAAAAGTGTATAAAATATGAGTGTATAGTTTAATTATTATAAAGTAACTTTATAGAATAATCTTATAATTTTTATATATAAGATATATGTAGCCACCACACAGGTCAAGAAATAGAGCATTCCAAGCACAGCGCCTGTCCCAAGTCACAATTCACCCCTGGCCCCTCTCCACAAGGGCACCCCTGACTTCTGATAATAGTTTCTTGCCTTTTAAGAATACTTCACCAGTTAAGTATTCCTCCCTAGATATAATATCTTTTAATAAATGGAATTTTACCACACGTATTCTTCTGTGTTTTGCTTTTCTTTTGGTCATTACCTTGTTAGTAAAAGTTATTCATGTTGTTGTGTGTAGCTGTAGTTCATTAATTTTCATTGGCATATATTATTGAAAATACCATGACATATTTATTCATCCTATTATTGTATAATATTTTATAATTTGTGTTTTAAAGGGCTATGAATCTGCAATGCTATGATCGTTTTGTGGTTCAGTCTCATTCTGTTGCTGATGAAGCACAACTCTTATTTATTTATTTATTTACTTATTTACTTATTTTTAAGGCAATAGGGTCTCATTATGTTGCCCTGGCCAGTCTTGAACAATCAAGTGATCTTCCCACCTCAGCCTCCCAAGTAGCTGGGATTACCAGTGCAAGCTACTACACCCAGTTTCATCTCCACTATTTTTTACTTCTTATGACCTTTCAAACTTTCTAAAGCAAGTACAAAAGTATAAATTGCGAAACCAAGAAGCAACATTGCCAAGGGTATGTAAGAGAAAAGGGAGTTATTCTTGCTAGCATTATCAAAAGTGAGCTCTCCTGACCTGGATTTTATACCAGAAAAGTCATATGAAATGTCCAAAGGAATTCCATTAGCACGGAGTGAAGGTTGTAAAATCAATCAGTCAGTCTCAGTCCTACCCGCACCAAATCAAAGCACATTAGATAAAATAGTATCACAGGTGAGTGGCACCTTCATGGCTTGTGGTCCTCGGGTCCCATGAGGTCCTGGAATTCCTGGACATTTGCAGAATGTATAGCAGCAAGTCCTTTCTGCAATGTTTCCCTGGGGAAAAAAAAGTAAAGCTAAGTGAATAACAATTGTCAGAAACTTTATTTCATAAGAATTGTACTCATACAAATCATAATCCACCACCTACAAGCCCATCTTCTCCCTTTGGATGAGGGGCTGCAGAGAATAAGAGGTGCTTTCTGAATTTAACACTGCAGAGAGGGTGCCAGGCACTGCACTGGCAACATCGCCTCTCCAAAGGAAATGACCTCTGTTTATAGACAGGGCATCCAGTATGTGGATGGCCATGACCCAACTTCGTCTAAGACTTGTTGGTTTCTGGTTGACAGTCTTCTGTTTCCTGGAATTTCTGCAACACAGTTGGGGGTTTTTTAATTCAGTTATGAGTTGGTTGGTTTTTTAGTTCCTTATGCATTCATTTAGTGAGATGACAAAGAATGAAAGAATACGTAAAAACAAAATACTATGCTGTGGTCTTCCACACATTTTTATATACTAAGGACCATGCCCTTAATTTAGTAGGGGTAAACAAAGGCAGTCTTTGAAAGTTCTCATCAAGATTCCAATTTAGTTCCCATGGCATTTTGAACAACTGGGGATTTTGTTCAACAACTCACCAGGTACTGTGATAGTTTTTTGCCCAGCTCTCTCATTCCAATAGTCAGATGAGTCCGGTAATTGAATCCTTTTCCAAATTCAAAGTTAGAAAACTCATGATGAGCAGTTGTGTTAAGCGACACTACCAGCAGAGCATCAAGTCCTATGCGGTAAGAACCACAATATAAATAAAGCAAAGGGGTTGTACATGAAAAAGAAGAAGGCATAATAATTCTGCTCAGTGAACATGATTTAAAGAATTGAAAAGGGGAAAAAACAAACATAAGAGGAAGAAGTACTCCTGACATATGAAGAAACTAACAGTGAATTTGCCTGCATTTTACGAATATGCACCAGCTCTGGTCCCTGACTTTTGCATGAAATCCCCTGATAAAAGTATTCAAGAGAAACAATTTACAAATCTATAGAAAAACACTAATAGAAAACTGTGTTCCACATCTTACCACCAATGTTGGTGCAATTCTTGGACACTGGAAAGTGATTTTTAAGAAAGGGCATTATTCATCTTCAGAGAGTTTTTCTGAATTTTCCTGAATGTAAATTAATGATAATTCTCAAGTTATTCCCAATTTCAAACACCCCTGGGAGGCCAGGCCCTGAGAACATGAGGAAAACCCAGGGCAATTGTCTCAGCTGAACTCCTGACCACATCCCGTTCATTCATTAATTCATCTATTCACTCATTAATTCATTTACTAGTTCATTTACTTTATTCATCTTTTCACTAAGCAAATTTTTAAATTATTAATAGGAGCCTATTATGCATTAATCATTGTATAATACAGAGATACAAATGAGTAAGTCAGGCTTCTTTCCTTCCCAGAGTTATTGGTCTAATGGAACAGAGGGTCAAGAATCAGATAGTTGCTCTGAGAAACATCAGGGTTCTATGAAAGCCTAGAGGAGAAGCTCCTAACCCATTCTTGGAGAGTCATGGAAGGTTTCTCGGAAAAATTGATGTCGAAGCTGATTCTAAAGGATAAATGTAAGTTGGCCAATGGAAAGAATCAGAGAAAGAAGACGGAGAGAGTACCTGGGTAGGAAAGGAAATAGAGGAAGCTCTAGGCAAGGACAGAGAGAAGTGAGGCTGTAAAGTACATTGGAGGCCAGGCACAGTGGCTCGCACCTGTAATCCCAGCACTCTTGGAGGCCGAGGTGGGTGGATCACCTGAGGTCAGGTATTTGAGACCAACGAACTGGTCAACAACATGGTGAAACCCCATCTCTACTAAAAATACGAAAAAACAAAAATAGCCAGGCATGATGATGGGCACCTGTAATCCCAGTTACTCAGGAGGCTGAGGAGGGAGAATCGCTTGAACCCAGGAGGCAGAGGTTGCAGTGAGCCGAGATTGTGTCACTGCACTCCAGCCTGGGCAACAAGAAAAAAAATCCATCTAAAAAAATTACATATATGTATAACCTTGGAGGAAGAATGGTAAAAATAATTTCATATGCCTGGAATGCTGAATATAAGAAATAATTTGGCTGGGCACAGTGGCTCACCCCTGTAATCCCAGCACTTTGGGACACTGAGGTGGGCGGATCACAAGGTCAGTAAATCGAGACCATCCTGGCTAACACAGTGAAACACCATCTCTACTAAAAATACAAAAAAATAGCTGAGCGTGGTGGTAGGCACCTGTACTGCCAGCTACTCGGGAGGCTGAGGCAGGAGAATGGCATGAACCCGGGAGGCAGAGCTTGCAGTGAGTCAAGATTGGGCCACTGCACTCCAGCCTGGGTGACAAAGCGAGACTCCGTCTCAAAAATAAATAAATAAATAAATAAAGGTTGAAATTGGAAGCAGAGGCCAGGTTCTGCAACGCTCCCAGGCCATGTTAAGGAATTTGATCTATATCCCAAGAACAATGAGAAGGTATTGAAGGGATCTGTGCAGAGAAAGAGACACAACCGAGCAATAAAACAGGATGTATTGTGGCCTTTAGGGAGGTTTCCTGTGGAAGCTGAACCCTAGAAGCCAGTCTGGGCTACACCAAGAAATTCTTAAACAATGCATCTCATTTGACAATTAGTGGAGTCTTCCATCGCTGCATCTTACTCTCAACTTCTGCATTGAGCTTCCGGCTCAGTCTGAAGCTATGACACGGACAGAAAATATATAGTGAGAAGCGCTTTTCCAAATCCATGTTGCTATCTTTCATATGGAAAATAAGAAACAGTAGGAGCTGTCTTGGGTCAGGTTCTCTAGAACTGGAATCTGAGAGAGGATTTTGTATGTATGTGGTATCTGTATTGAGAGAGAGACCAGGAAAGGGAAGGAGATGTAACTAGGAATACATCTCAATAAAGTCTTAGCCTTTGCCTGATTCATGAGGGACTCTGGAGTGCAAATTGTACTAGAGTTGATCCATTTGAGCAACAGTGCCAGGTTTTTGTATCCCTATATCATAGTTGCCCCCCGCCCACCATCAACATGGGGCATGGTAACCCCACACCCATTCCAAGCACGTCCAGGTATATGGTTCAGGTCAAGCAAGGGCATATGTCTGTATAGAAGGTCATAAGTCTAAGCACTTGGCCATAGCATTTGCAGCATTTTGGGGAGGAGTGCGAGGGCTGGTCACAAGGGGATTAGACGAGGTATCAACAGCCTCTGCTACAAGTAGCCAGGCAGATCTCAACATCTACAGCATCTGAGTAAAGGTAGAGACTTGTTAAGCATATTCCATGCTTCACTGTTTAAATTTTCAACTCGGCCAGGTGCGGTGGCTCATGCCTGTAATCCCAGCACTTTGGGACGCCGAGTTGGGTGGATCACGAGGTCAGGAGATCAAGACCACCCTGGCTAACACAGTGAAACCCCATCTCTACTAAAAATACAAAAAATTAGCCAGGCGCCTGTAGTCCCAGCTACTCGGGAGGTTGAGGCAGGAGAATGGCGTGAACCCGGGAGGTGGAGCTTGCAGTGAGCTGAGATTGCGCCACTGCACTCCAGCCTGGGCGACAGACCAAGACTCCATCTCAAAAACAAACAAATAAAAAAAATTCTACTCAATACCTGCTTCTCTGAGCCTGTCTGATTGATTTTCAAGCATTATGTTGCTTTCACTCTGGAGACCGTCTGAAAAAATAAGCAGCACCTAGAGAAACAAGAAAATGGTGTGGTGTAAAAGCTAAATATATAATTGGGGAATGAAGAAAAAATGGAAGAATATGGAGATGGGAAATAGAATGTAATATGGATACCTGGCCCCGGGATGCAGATTTATTCTTAAATGTGTCCCAAAGAGACCGCAAGAACTGTGCGTTCAGATGAGTTGGCCCAGTGACGTTGACTTGCAGCAAGCTGTCAAACACTGCTTTCTGATAGATCTGGAACTTGGCAGGGAATTCTTGGTCATTGTTCACCTTAAACGCCAAACTCACCTGCACCTCTGTGCCAGCCCCACAGCTCACCCCCCTGATAGAGCTGATGTCTTCTAAGATGCCTGGGAGGTAGGATTCCAGCTGGGGGTGGCCCTGGAACAAAGGCTGCCCCTGCACATGAGTGGAGATGTCGAACCCAACCACTATGTCCATAAAGCAATCTGGAAATCAAGGGAACAGGGTCAAGATTAATGAGTAGACAGGAGTAAGGAAGGAGAGACAGGGCAGAAGAAAGGAGCACTGTCATACCCCAGAGCTAGAGGGTCTCTAGTCTCCAAAAAGTGTTCAAGAAGGAAGATACTGACTGCTTTATCATATACATATATGTGTGTATGTATATCACATATATATATGTGATACTAACATATATCACAGGGGTTTTCTCTGTCCCCCTTAAAATATTAAAACTTTCAATAGCTATTTGAAGTTCAAACCATAGTTTAGTCTCATCCTCAGTGACTCTGTTGTGTGTGTGTGTGCCACGCATGTGGGCATGCATTTTAATGGTGACATATTTTAATTCATATAATCAGAATACATTAAAGTTTTGAGCTGTCTTTTCAGATTATTTAAGTTTTAGAGATCACAAACACAGATGGCTGCAAATGCAGGTAGATAAGATAGATGATTCAAGTGGGCAGAGTGTGAGGAAAATAAACTAGAGAACAATGACCCATTTCTGGGTCTGTTCACTGTTCAGTTCCAGCTGAGAGTAGCTATGTGGGAAATGGGGCCTAGTGTTGTCAGATATTCTGATTTTTCAAAGAGGAGCCTGATGTCTACATTTTTAATGTAGAACCTTCAGTGTGAATGCTGTCAACTAATTTAGCAACTCATCAACACTGGATGCGATAAACAAACTGCAACTGCAAGCTGCCATTTGGTTACTCTGATCCTGCCTAGGTGCTCATTTTACAGATGAGGAAACAGTGATGTGCAGAGGTTGCTGCCGCTGAACCAGAGTTAGAACTCTGGCTTTCTGATTCCAGGACCAGGGCTCTTTCCACCACTGTAATCTGCCTCCACTTGAGCACCACAAATGGGACATATAAGATATGGAGAGTTTGGAAAGACTAACACATTTTGTTAAAGAAGTGACTTCAATTATAACAACTCTAGAAACATAAGAACTCTAAGGAATTTCTGCATGTTGTGCAAATTCCACAAACCGGAATCATTCGCTACTGCTTCCTTACATGCTGTCCTCCCAACTCCTAGCCTCAAATTTAGAGAATCTGAGTCCCCCGTGGCCAATCTCAGCTGGAGCTGAACGGTGGTATTCCTGTGAGATGCATCATTGTTTTCCAGTTCACTGTCCTCATACTCTACTCACTTGACTCATTTCCATTACCCATCTGGTCTTTGCAGCCATGTGCCTTTGTGACCTCTGGCTTAAATAACCTCTGAGGACAATTCAGATCATTAGTAGCCTATGATTATATGAATGTAATCATTAAAAGAAGAAAAATACACTGTACGCACACACACACAGAGGAGTCCCTTACAAGATGGTTTAACAAAGGTACAATAATAAAACTTCCAATCAGCAAATGTTTATTTTACTTACTTCCTGCTGATGCAGGGCATTTACTAGGAGGATAGAAATAGGAGACAGAGATCCAGGTGCTAAAAGGAGAATAAACACTGGATTGCCGTGAGGGAACAGGGCTGACCAGAGGACACAGTCCAGGGGTCCCCTCTAGCCTCTGCACCCTTTCCTTGTCTTTGAGGGAGGCTGAGTTATCCAAACTTCCTGGAAGCAGAGAAGTCTCTTATCACTGCACCATAAGTGAGATATTCTCACTAAATATATGTTCTAAATATATGCTCTGCTAGAGCTAGCCCATTAGACACACTTGGGAAATGGAGAAATGAGGTTTCCATGGAAGAAAACCAAACAAGGAGCACTTACTGGTTTTCCCGCAGCTCTGGCAAATTTCACGGACGATCCTTTTTCTCACGTCCACATTCTTTAACTTATCAAAATCTTGAAAAGTGATTATTTTTTCAGAATTGCCTGCTATTGGCAGAAGCCATTCCTTAGAAACATCTCCTATGCCCAAAACCAGGACACAAATTCCAAGGTCCTTCAGGGTTTTTACTGCATCTGCCACATTATAGTGAGGATCTCCAGATGTGATAACAACCAAAGTTTGGGGGACACCAGCATTTCTTCTCCCACCAGCATATAGATTAAACATGTTTCTCACTTTTTTAAGGGCAAAGTCAATTCTCGGAAACCCACTGCTCTTGGAGACATTCTGAATTTGATTCTTCCACTGGGTTTTAGTCAGAGAGTTTTTCAACTCAATAATACTCTGGTAGTTGCTTCCAAATTGAGCCATACCAATTTTCATTCTTTGAGACTGAATGTCAAAATTATCAATTAAGTCTGACAAGAAAGTTGTCATGGTAACAAAATCTGAATTAGATACCCTGTCAGAGCCATCGCAAAGGAAAATCACATCAGCTTCCTGAAGACTACAGACTGCAATAGAAAAAAGAATAAATTATTTTCCTCATGAATCATTCTAAATTTTTCCTTTCCTCATATACTTAAATTGCTTTGCTAAATACTTCAATTGCTTTACATTAGCAAATTGAGATAAGTTAACAAGAGAAAGAATCACTGATTGATCCTCAAAAAGAAGAAAAAATAGCAAGAGGAGGAAAGATTAGAGAGTTTTTCAAAGTTTAATTATTTATACAATCCATTTGAAAAGACACTGAAAGCTAATCAGAGAAAGAAAGTAAGAAGTTTGAATAAATTTCATGTACTCATTAAAAGGTTATTACAAAGGCTAGACATCCCTTCAAAACACCAAGATTGGGACATTTACCCTATCAAGATAATAGTACTTACTTATTGTACTATTATTAGTACTCCTATTACTATTCATGTTATCACTTTACATCCATATTGAGGAGTGGCATTTTAAAAATGCTTTTGGCACATAATAACAACATTAATATTCACAACCACCTTACGACTAATTATTCTAATTTTATAAATATAGAAATAGAACTTAGAGGTTAAGTGATTCATATAAGAGCATACAGTTACTATGGAGTGGAGCTGGTATCTGGACCTCTAGATCCTTTTTACCCTTAAATTTAGCACTTTTTTCTAGTGCAATGCTTTTTAAAAATACCATGACTCAAATATTAGAATTTCTCAGAGGAAGTGTGAATGGCCAGTAAATAGAGCATACGGTCAGCTCCCTGAAGTCCAATCTGAAATGTCCCAAAATCGAAGGGACATTTCTATACTCATTTCCAACCAAACTCAATGGCTGTGGTAGGAGCAGCACTATGGTGATTACTAAAGGTAATCGAGACAGTAGGTTACTCATGGTCACACAATTCCTTGTAAGTGTGGTGTGGCAGACACAAAGACAAGCTGCCCGGATAGACCTGTAAGGAAGAACTTACTTCCCAGCTATGGGAGTATGGGCAGGCAGTAGACAGCTTCCAACTGTCAGCACTTTCAGGGTCTGTCTCACTATAGAGAGATGCCTTGCCAAAGGTCATGCCCTTCTTAGGGCCATCACATCCAGGCACTAAGTGGGAAGGGAGTTCTCCCTTAGTCCCAGCCGTTTCAGGCTGATGCTGGACAGCTCTCAAGGGCGATATTTGCTTCAGAGCTCTCTGCTAGGTTTGGAGCTTTGTTTAGCCTATGTCACTATTTTGAGTTATTTGGTCCATCTTGCTTTCCCCATTTATTTTACAGGTGTGGATTCCTAATAAACATCTTGCATCCCAAACTCCATCTCAGCACTACCTCAAAAATGTAGGCATGGGAAATGAGAATAAAACAGCCTTCACACTCCTAGGAAAAGACTGAAGTCTTAGTAATGTACTAGATTTGGAGGACACCCCAAACAAATGAGATTAAGCCTGCCTGCAGAGCTTGTAGTCTTGTGACAGATACAGGTAGGAAAACAGCAAGTATGTGTCAATTGCTACCACTTGGAAAATAGAAGGTGTGAGAGTTGGGGGATACAGTGGGGACATGAGGTCAGGTTTGGGCCTGACTGAAAGCACACAAAGACTGAAACTTGACAGAAAAGTGAGATGTAGGCAGGCACAGTGGTGGGCTGGAGTGGTCATGGTGGGCAGGATAGTGTGCACAAAGACGTGGAGGAATTTCAGAAGGACAGGGTAGATTTGAAGAGGGGAGAGGTGATCAATGAGCTTGCAGAGGTGGGCAGGGGCTAGATAGAGCTCAGGAGTTTGGAAATTGTTCCAAGGGCACAGGGAGGCCTCAAAAAAAAAAAAAAAAAACTGTAAGCAGAAGAGGGACCGCATCCAGTGTGTAGGAGAAAGAACACTCAGTGTTAAGTGGACTGGCAGGTGTCAGGAATGAGGGAGGGGAGCCTACGCTTCAGGGTGAGAGTCCAGGGAGAGGACGGAATGGGCAGAAGAACTGGGGTGGTCCTGCTGCCTTGGGAAAAATCATAATTTTCCTTGGGTAAAGATGATACCATCATTCAATATCTGAAACCAAGAAGATGAATTAATTGCTTACTTAAGTAAGGTAAAGCTATGGTGGTCAGGCATAGTTTTATTTAGCCAAGCAAATGCTGATCTGACACAGGATTTGAGGGAAGGTTTTGTCTGGAGTTGGACAAGTTACAAATATGGAAGTGGGTTAATGTCAGTTTTAGAAACATGATTTATATTAGTTACAAAAGTGAGCTTCTCGTCGGTAGAAAGGAAGGAATAAAGGAGGAAAGAAATGAGAGAAAGGAGGGAGGAAGGAAGCAAAGAAGAAAGGAAATTCAAAAGTTGGTTATTTCATTTGCCACATTGGGAGGACTGGGTCAATACACAAATCACAAGAATTCGGACCTTCCAATTAGGCACAGCAGCCCTTCCTGGGTTACTTATCAGTCTCTACTGCTTTTGAGACCACAAGTGGCAAATCTCACCCTGTCCTCACTCAAATGTGATGTCACCAGCCTACCAACTTCGGTGGTAGCTGGTAATCATCTCAGTTCCCTTCCCTCCCTGTTTCTCAGCCAGCTTCCATTACCCCACATTCAACTCTCATATCCTGCCCTCTATACTGGTGGCACCTACACAGAAAAGCACACCAGACCACTTGAATTTTGATGTCTCTCTAGAATGCCTATGATCCCATTTAGAGGGCCTGGATCTTTGAAGACAAAAGTCTATCCATTTAAACCATGAAACTTTCCACTTGAGTTTGGCCTGAAACTGATGTCCAGTGGCTGCACTGAGATCATCAACCAAATGGAGCACGATAAGCAGCCATTACACGGGGTAAGGTGAATACGACCCTAAGAAGAATTTCTTTCCGCCAGAAAAAGGCAACAGAATAGCAAAATGCCAGGGAATACATCTGGAACTTTCCTGTATAATCTCTTCAGTGCATGCTGTGGTGGGAAGGAATCTTTGGGATCTTGTTCAATCAACCCATTTCTTTTAGAGATGAGAAAACTGATAGCCTGAGCAGAGAAATATTCAGTCCATAACATCCAGGCAATCGGAGACCTGAGACTTATGATTTATTTTCTGTTTAAATTTTTATTGCTACCCCCATAGAAACTTTAAAAGTAACAACTTACCTTCTGGTGCTTCAGTACACATACTTTCTTGAACAAGTGTGAAAACATCTTTCAGTTTATCAAAATTATCTACATAGATAGTATTGTTTTTATTCCCTGCCATACCCTCAAGTTCCTTTTGGTTGGCCTTTCCTACACCCACTGCAAGGATGGTGATGCCCTTGTCTCTCAGTTCTGATGCTGTGTCATTGAGCTGATCATGGTCATGAGATTTCCCATCAGTGATGACAATCAGCATCTGCTTCACATTTTCCTTGATGCGGCTGCCATGCTCCTCTGTAAACAGGGCATTTGCATGCTTGAGAGCCTTGGCAGTGTAGGTGCTCCCTCCAGTGTCCCTGCGCATCCTCAGATTTTCAATTATTGCTGATCTGTTCGAGTACGTATTAAGGTAGAAAAGGATGTTAGGTTGGTCAGAGTATTTGAGGGCTCCAAACTGAACTCCGTTTCTGCCAACATCTGCTTTCTTCACCAGATGGATAGTTAGGTTAATCATGTGATCTTGATATTGTTTTTTTATACTACCTGAATGATCCAGCACAAACACAACGTCTAGTCCTGTAATCCTTTTACAATCTGAAAGAAGACGAAAACAGGAGTCACAAACTTTCCGCAGTGCATTCTACGCAGGGTGCTGAGAAGGGAAGCGAACTAGCATTTGCCATGAGTCTACTATGTGTCAGACACTACATCTTACTTAGTTCTTAGAGGTGGCTGCTGCCATTTTATAGAAAAAAAAAAAGGCCAAGGCTCAGAGAAGTGCAACTTGCCTACGTCATGACTCCAAGGACATTTGTACCCTATCTATATCACTCCAGGATCAGTGGTCCTTATGCCACGCCACTCTATTTTGCTATATCTCATTAGGACATGTAACGTCTTTTACTAAGCAGGCTTTCAACTGAAAGGCAATGTTAGAAGCTAGTTCAATGTCAATGTAATGGTAAGACATACTGATGTTTGCCAAACTGACCTGCTATTGTGGAAAGCTGAGGAGCTCACTGTATAACTTGGTGGTTTTACCCTACTCCCTCTGGCTCCAGGTATCTTTGGACCCTCAGGTATGCAAACCATCCCTGTGTATCATGTCTCTCTGCAGTTATTTATGCTTTTCTCTCTGACGTTTTGAATTAGAACTCAGAAAGGATTGGCCCCAAGTAGAAGGAGAGCAAAAACTCCTATCGCTTCTTCCCTGACCCCAAACCCTCCTCCACATTATAAGACAAGTGACTGTTTTGGCCAGCTTTCCAACGTGTGGACTCTTTCCCCACTCTTTTCCTTCCCTCAATAACTTACGCGCATGTATTCCAAAGATTTGCTTTCTCCACTTTCCACCTGCCTAGCTAATTGTCAACTCTTATTTCTAATAATAAAGTCTCAAATTTTTTAAGTTTCTGATACTGTGAATATCCCCAGGTTGTATCTGTAAAACCCTTGGTCAATGACCCACTCAGAACTGGTGACTAGCCATGACCTGATACTTAGGAGACAATCTAATGCATGAGTCAGATGAATTTCAGGTTATGCTGTAGACAAGGCCTCCACATTTACATTAATCAAAATGAAGAAATGCCAAGAAGAGCCTTGCAGGTTTCAAAGTTGAAGCTATAGCCTTTAGGTACACCTCCCAACATTATCAAGAGTTTTGGAATCACTGCCACCTTTGGGGGAAGAAAAAAATTCCAATTAAGCGGTTACCAAGGAAACTTTAGAACTATCACCTAACACTTACGTGTTTATAAGACATTTTGTTAAGTTTCTGGAAATTCCACATGCACAATTTTGATGAATAAAGTCCAATGAAAATCTCTATGTTGCCAGAGGAACAACACAAAACAAACTTACTCTGGTTTGTTTTCTTAGTTGTATCCAAAACACAGAAAATAGCACATGATAGATTTTAAAACATAGGTGTTTTAGTCTATGTGTGGATTGAGAGAAAACTCTCATTCAAAAGACATTAAAATTGATAGGCTCAAACTGAAGGTTGTGCAGTACAATTTTAAAAGCACTACAATTTGTAAGAATAAAATGATGACCCCAAGTAATCAGAAAAGTGACAAATTACAATTTTCCAAAGGGATGGATACATGAACAGACAAATATAAAATATCCAGTTGATAGAGGTTAAGAATAATAATGTGAAGTAATGAAAATAAACTATCTTTAAAGTACCCAGGGTTTTCTTGGTGGGTGGTGCTTAGGATACTAGATAAAATTTAACTAAAAGAAAGACGAAATTGTATTTCTAGTTATTTTCTGCTTAACAATGGCTATAGATAGCCAAGAAACAATTCTAGAAAATAATTTGGGATTCAAAACTGGCTCTGAAAAATCCAGGTGTGTGGGTATTAAACATTTGGAAGTTTAAAGTAAAATTCTGGGATCTTTTTGGAATATACTTGAAGTCACCAATGCCATACTAACTTGTGCCAAACTAGATGCCAAAATTGTTAGTCTGAAACATCCCTGGAGGTCACAGGCATTTTAATATAACATAAAGAAGACTAAAACTTAACATTTAAGTCCAGGTGGAGGCCAGGGCCAGAGTGCCATATACTATTTCTCATTATAAAGTCAACAGCTCACATCCTTGAGTCCTGACAGATAACAGGGGCACTTACCATGGAGAGCACACACACGAAAGACAAGTTTCCTTTCTAGTGCCTTCAGATGATCAAAGTTCTCAACGTGAAAAACTAGGCTGCCATCCCCACTGATCTCTTCTAGCTGAGATCTATTGGCATTGTATACTCCTACAGAGAAGATGGTCACATCTTTGCCCCAAAGAATTCTAGCAGGATCTCTCACATCATCCCGAGCTACTCCATCTGTGATGAGGATGAGAAACTTTTTGGCCCCCAAACGGGCCCCCTTGGAGTGGGTGAAGTATTGACCTACAAAATTTAGTGCCTTTCCAGTTAAAGTGCCTTTATTGATGAGAGACATTCTATCTATTGCATCAGAAATTTCTTGCCGTGTAAAGTATCTATTGAGCTGGAACTCTTCCTTAGTTGTATCACTGAACTGAACAACGCCAATCTGGGTTTTGTCTGCACCAATTTGAATCTTAGTTAACAGGTTTTTCATGAAGATTTTCATTTTCCTAAAATTTTCATTTCCTATACTCCAAGAACTGTCCACCAGAAACATGATGTCAGCCTTCATGTCTTCACATCCTGCATGTTACAAAAAAAAAAAAGGATCAGAAATAACCAGGTTGGAATGGTTCTCACAAAGTGGCATTAAGGCAGAAACAAATGCATTAATGAGAAAACATTGAAAGTTAACTCAAGCAACTGTTGTTACGTTTGAAAATTGTATTTGCTTCTTTAGTAGAAGCTGGTTGACTAGAACCCTGAAGCAGAAATGCAACTTCCAAAATGTGTATTTATTCATTCATGCATGCATGCACAACTCATTTATTCACATTTAATTAATTCATTCATAATTTTGAGGTGTATAAAATGCCAAGCATCCAGCCATGTGTTAAGGATGCAGTAGTGATACAAAAAAGGAACCAGAGCCAAAGCAATCAATTCCTTGCACTCATAGTACTAACACTCCAGGGTTTTATGTATATTCTGGAGAAACACAATTTCAAATAATTTTTAAATGGCATTATTTTCTGGGATAATTCTAAGTGATTTCATAAACACTATAAATCAATATTAGAAATTGAAGAAAAAGTTTTTACTAGAGATAAGTGCTTCAGTAAGCACATACTCATTCAACATGGACTGTTCCTTTATACATAAACTTTAGACAGCCTGATTGGAAATGAACATATACATATGTATATATATACACACAAATGTATGTACATTCATTGTTCTATATATAATATAGACATATGTACATATATAAAACCAATTTCTATAATCTATTAAAAACAGTATTAATTCATGATACATATGTTTTGCATATATATATGTAAATATATTATCTTTAGCATATATCTTTTTAGTCTGAATCTCTTTTTCTATCTGTAATCTCTGCCTTCCTCTTACAGTTTCTCCCTCAACACTCTGAAGTCTATCCCATACTTCCGGAAAATAAACACAGCATCAGCCATATATTTAAAAAATGAAAAGATGTTAACTATTACTTAATAAAGTGTAAGGTCACATTCTGATCCACCAGGAGGACTACACCACCGTTTTAAGATTCAAGCTGCCTCAGAACCATCTTGAAAGTCATGAGAGGAGAAATTGCTGAAGATGTTTGTGGCCTTGATAGAGTGGCCTTGACCACTGTGGTGAAGTGTGGAAGATTCCCTTCCATGTAACACATATAAAAGAAATAGGCTTTTACATACAGTTTAGTATTCACAGGATCTACCTCCTGGTATCTATTTGTGACAGAAACTACTTCATGTCCCTGAATATCTATCTTTCCATTCTTCTATGTTAATAAAATTTTAGATAGGCAGATGATTGTCCATCTAAAGATTGTTATTTCCCAGCCTGCTTTGAAGCTAGCTGTGGCATTGTGTCTAAGTTTTAACCAAAAGGTATGAGCAAAAGTGATCTGGCCACTTCAGGGTCTTACATTAAAACAGTTGAGCATGGTAGGCTCCCTTGGTCCTTTCTCCCTTTCCATGGACAGGAGGTGATAAGAACTGGATCTTCAGTTTTGACCTAAAGATAGAAGCTATGTGTTGAGGATGGAATAGCCTCTCTACTAGACCTGGACTATTCACCCTAAACTATGATGTAAGAGAAAAATAATATTCTGTGCTGTGTAATCTGGGGTCTTATCGCTATTGCAGCTTAACCTGCACCCTATTAATACACTGTGCCTCACTCCATCTGCATCTGCTCTGAGACTCGTTAGTGTTTTTCTAGCTCTGGAAGCTTTGGTTCCTTTGTTTTCCTGCTTCTCTGATAGCCATTTTATGACTCATTTCCTTGTCCACAACTTATCTTCTCCTCCAGGCATGATAGTGCTCAGTTTGACTACTTCAACTGCAACTACCTGAAGTGCAAGGGATATATTGTACCTCCCTAGATTCGTCCAGGACCTTCTCCCTTGAAAGGATCTGAGATACAACCTACTTTATGCTTCCTCGAATCCTTTTACTTTTCTTAGCATCAGCTCCAGGAAACATTGGGGAATCTTTTATTCTTGCACTCTTTCTAAGACATCCTAAAGATCCAACTCTGTTACTGTCCATAACAGGGAGAAAAATGAACAAAGTTGTTACTTACTTAGGATTTTGTTATTAATGCTATGTATTTGCTTACTTATTTTTTATTTTTGTTTTTTACTGGCTCAGAGAAAATTCAAACACGTTTTCACTTTAGTAAGTTCAAATAAGTGAGAATTCTCTTCCTTTCCTCATCGATGAACACCTTAACCACTTTCTGCAACAGCTAACTGTTGTGTAGCGCTTACTATGTTCCAGGCACTCCTCTAACTGCTCCATGTGTGTTATCACCATTAAGATTCACAATAAGCCTACAAACAAGGAAACCAAGGCAAGTAGACAGTAATTTATTCAAGGTCATGGCTAATCAGTGATAAAGCTAGAGTGTGAACCTTGACTCTGACTCTAGCATCTTTCCTCTTTACCAGTAAATTAATGTGCTTCTCAGCAGGCAATATTTTCATGTGCTAATACCAGCAATCAACACATACCATCTTAACTAATAAGCGGTGTAAGTGGCCATTATTAATAATAGAAATAACAAACAACGAGATATGGAAATTTGCAAATTGTTTCTCCTAATTTTGGTACTTAATCTCTAATTAGAACAAAAATGCAAATATGTGTTTTTGTTATAAATAAAAATGAACAATTATTACATATATACTTGATATGCATTTAATATAAAAATAATGGTTGGCATTTATGGTGCTCAACCTATAAGGATTCTCTGATGTAGGCATTATCCTCATTTTATAAATGACAATGTTCCAGGCTCAAGTGGAAGTACGTGAGACAAACCCTAAGCTATCTAGAGCCAAAGTCCATTTTCCTTCCACTGTACCCAACTGTGCACACACAAACACGGTACTTCCCCTGTACTCATCTGTGTATGCACATACATAAACACACACACACCTCACATGCAGAATAGAATCTTTTTCACTTCACAGTAGTGGGCTTTGTCAAGGCCCCAACATTCTTAGCAATTTTCCCATTTATGACTTCCAAGATGGCCTTGGGGCAACTGTTTATAGAGGGATTCTCCAGTCTTGGCATTTAGTTTAAAAGTGAGGGGCTGAATCGCTCCATGGTGATAAAGGAAGCTAGTAAAATGTTATCCAGACAGCTAGTCACATCAGGCCTTGTCTCAGCCTTAATTTAGCCATTAATCTGCCTAAAGCAATTGATGAAATGTGGAGAATAAAGCTTTTTTGTTTTGCTTACCTTTTTCAGTGCAGATTTCACGAACAACTTCATTTTTTATGCTTTTCAAAGCATCAAAGTTCTGCCCAAACCTAACCCTTTCTTCTTTCCCAGCAATTTCTTGCAGTTCTATTTTATTAGCTGCCCCAATGCCAACTGCGTGAATGGTGATTTGCTCAGCCCTTAGTCTCTTAGCAGGTTCCACGACTCTGTCCATGGACATCCCATCAGTCAACACAATGAGGTAACAGGGAACCTTGCTCATTCTATCCTTACTTCCATTTTTTATTATTTGTAGTATGTAATCCAGAGCTTTCCCAGTATAAGTTCTACCAGTTAGTTGCTTAATGTTAAAAATAGCCTTTCTTAAGCCAATGTCATTAGAATAGTCACTGATATAAAATTCTACTTCTGTATTATCTGAATACTGCACAACTCCAACTCGGACTTTGTCTGGGCCAATGCTAAACATTTCTGTCACTTCCAACATAAATCTCTTGATTTGCTCAAACTCTTTCTCCTGGATGCTGCTTGAGCCATCAATTAGGAAATGGATATCAGCCTCTTTCATATCCACACAGCCTGGAAAACAAAGTGCATTCTCTGTAAATTAGAGAACCCAGAGAGAACTTTGCAAGAGGGTTTGTGAAGTAACGTGAGGTTGAGGTATTTCTAAAGAACGAAGACTTCATTTTTGCATACAGCCTGCACACTTCATTAAGCACACTCATGCCCATTTTCTCCTTTGAAATGTACAACAACCTTGTGAGAAAATTGAAACAGGGAAAAACGTAGTGGTTTGTCTAAGGTCACATAACCAGTAAATTAAAGAGTAAAGACCAAATTCCCGAGACTCAAGGCTCCAAGTTAAATAGTTTTTCTAGCATTGACACCTGCCTTCTTAGACAGTTTATATCCTATCATTTCTTGAAAAAAGGCATGGGATTGACGACCTTCTACTCTTACTTCACCAATAATCTTTTTTTCCCAGAGCAACTAGAACAAGATATTTAAAGCTAAACTTAGATCACATTGTTCTTCCTCTAAAATGATCTATCATTGCATTTGGAACTTAAAAACTAAAACTTGGCCTTATCTTGTCTCCTGCTTTTCTGACCCTATTTCCAGCAATTCTTCATCTCACTCACTGTGCTCCAACCACACTGGGCTTCATTCTGTTTTCAGAACGTGTCCCTGGGTCTTTGCACGTACCCTCCTCTCTTCTTGAAATATTCTTTCCCCCAAATATTCACATGGCTGCTTCCTTCCCATCATGGATGTTATCAAGTCATCTCTTAAAAAAGGTCTTCACTTCCCCCTATCTAAAGCACACCTGTCATTGTCTATCTTCTTACAGTGTTTATTTTCTTTATGTTACTTTCTGAAGTTACCTTCTTCATTTGTTCATGAGCATGGCCTGTTTCTTACCGCAGAATGTAATCCATGAGGACAAAGACTTTGTTTATTTCTCTGCTTCTGCCCAATAGGCCTGGCATATCATAGAAGTTCGATTTGTGTTTTTTAATAAAAGACTTCTCAATGTTCCTTCCTTTGTTAAGCTGAATCTATGAAAAACTACTTTTGCTTTCTTAGCAGTCTATTTACTACTTTATGTAGTCATTCGTAGAAACTGGGTAAGAGAAATAACATATTTTCAAAATTTTTGGCTGTGTGTGTCATTATCTGGTTTTCTTGACAGCTCTTAGGTAATTTATAGCTATTGACACTACTTCAGCCCACAGCAGTTGCTCCTTAGGAAATCGGATATACTGAAAAGAAATCTGACCCTGAGAAATGAACTATAAAATCTATACATAAAGCATTAGGGCAAAGATAAGTGGTTATCTGCAGAAGACAGGATTGATTCCAGGCCAACAAAACTTGAAAGTAACCAGAATGCATTAATTTATACATCTAATAAAGAAGAATTAAGTCTTGAGCAAAAGAAAGGTAGTGGTGATCAGCAATGAGGGAGAGAAAAATGTAAGTAGGTAACTGCAGCAATGCCCATCCATCCCTGCCTAGGGCTGTGCTATCTACTACACTAGCCACTAGTCACACGTTGCCATTGAAATGTAAATCTAAACTATCCAACATCAAATAAAATTAAAAGTCATCTCCTTGAGTACACTACCTACATTTCAAGCGCTTAACAGCTCCATATAACTAGCAGCTACCTTATTAGACAGTATAGAGAATATTTCTATCACTACAAAATTTCAATTAAACAGTGCCAAAGAATGTGTCCCTTGGCTCAAGGCCTCACCTGTGCATTCATATATACAGATATATATAAAAATATAGATGTACGTATTTAATTTTAAAGTAGAAACATCTGCCCAATTGAATGCTACTAAACATTTCAATTATAAAACTACAATAACTCTCTTGTTCTGATTCCACAACCCCACGCAGACTTTTGATTACAATTTAGCTTCTAATTTGGCATGTCTATAGGGAGAGAATGTACCACTTGGAAGATGTGAATGTCCAAGCCCCTGGGCATTGATAGCTCTCATTTTTACGTAGAGAATTGTCATTCTTTTTCCATACATCAGTCGCTTGAGTTTGATTAATGTGAATTTAGCCTTGATTTAATGAAGTTTTATGGAATAAAAATTGAACACTTACTATGTGTCAGATGTAGTGGATATAGCAGTGACTAAGCCAGATATAGATTTTTCTCTGAGCGTTGATCATTCTGAAATTGCAAAGCTGGCCACCACACTCTAGACCACAGGAACATCACTAAGGTGGTAGGTCTTAAATGTTGCTAGCCTGAATTCATTAGGGAGCTCACTAAAATGCATGGGCCCAGGCCCTACCCTCAGAGACCAATCCAGTAGTTTTAGAGTGACACTTGGGCAACTGAATTATTAACAAGCTCCTCAAAAGACTCTAAGTTTACAACAGACACTGTTGGTGTTTTTGCCTATATTTTCTCAAATCTCTTACCATTTTTATGCAAACTGGCTGCTGGTGCTTTGCTTTCACTCCCAATAGCAAATGCTATATCTGGGGTGAGCTGCCCCTGAGTTTCTGGAAACTTCTTTGCCTGGCACTTGAACCAGAAGTGTCCAGAAATTTACATTCCCTGCATGTGCTTAAATGTAAATTCTCTAGTTACATATTTTTTTTTCCTTGCCTGGGACAACTATGATGTTTGATATACACTATCTCTAGAATGACACCATGGAATTGAGCTAACATTACTATCCATGGGATTTTCTTGTTGTCCTTTCCTTCCTATTCCCATTTCCTCATTTTCCTACCAATTTCCTTTTTTTTTTTTTCCTGGTTACGCTTCCTAATATATCAATTTCATGTGAATTTTTTCCTGGCATCTGCTTCTGAGGAGCCCAACCTAAGTCAGGTACCAAGATTTTAAAACAACTGGATTACTAAGGAGTTACATAGTGAGGCCTTGTGCCCTAGCTTTGGTCCCACATCTTCCCATTTACAATTTCTGTAATGACAATAATAGTTTTTTGTGGCATCACTGCAAACTCCTGAGAGAGACTATACCACACATCCCTTCTATGCCCTAATACCAGTATTACATTGAAGCTGGTCTGGTTTAAAATTAGCCTTTAATATCATTGGAACATTAAAATTCCTTTCCATGTTACGTGCTGCCAAATTTCAGTTTCAATTGCCTGGAAGCATTTTCTCTATGGAGAAAATGTGTGAAGACAGCAGATATCTCAGAATTAGATAAGCTCAAAGTCATATTAAGTATCTCTTGGCATGTACTTTTGAAAAGAGCTCAGTAGAACTATAGCAGATTCACAAAGAATCTTAACTAGAAGATCCTTCACTGGAATGATAGAAGAAAAAAATAGGATCAAAATGTCAGATAATAACCATGATTGTGCATAAAAATACAGGTAAAAGGATGTCCCTGCAAGACTTTTACAAAAACAAAACATTGGCCTATATATCCAACAATTTAAGATATGTTTTGTTAAATATGGTATATCTATTATATGGAATATTTTTCTCAACCTAAAGGAATTGTTTCAAAAGAATAATTAAGGAAACAGACAAACGATCATAATATCAAGATGATGGAAAAGTGGGTAAAGCAAATATTACTAGTTATCTCCAATATCCATTTTCTCCTTCTTTACACCAATTGAACTGCCAGTTTTAACCTAGGTGCTTGGCTTCCCCAAATAAAGGTCACATTTCCCAGCTCCCATTTTCATAACTTAGGTGTGACATATGACCAAGTGCTGGCCAATGGGATGTAAGCAGAAATGGTACACATAACTTTCAGGAGCATCCTTGAAGAAAAGGTGAAGAGGCCTGCCCCTTTTTTCTTCCCTTTTGTCTTTCTTGCTTTCTGGATGTGAGGGTGATGCCTGGAGCCATTATTTTGGACAACGATCCTAGGAATTAAGCCCACGAACAGCAAAAAATAATGTGGAAAAAGACAGGGTCTCTGACACTGTGGTGTACCAGACTAGCTCAGTCTGCCTACCTCTGGACTTACTTGTGAAACAGAAAAAGCAATCTTACCCTGTTTCAATCACTGTAATTTTGGTTTCTTCTGTGGTTACACCCAAATATAGTTGTAACTAATAAAAGTTACCCAACTCTCTATGCCTATACTGTTCAATATGACAGCCACTAGACACACCTGGCTATTAAAAGTTAAAATGAATTAAAACTACATGACATTTAAAATTCAGTTCCTCCATCACACTAGTCACATTTCAAGTGCTCAGTAGCCACATGTGGCTGGTGGCTGACCTAGTGGACAGCGCAGATAAAGAACATTTCCAGCATCACAGAAAGGTCTGTTGGACAGCACTGATATATACAATGTGATATCATTTTTAAAAACTCTGTGTTTGTCTGTATGTGCATGAATGAAAGGAAGACAGAGAGGTAGAGAGGGGTGGAGGGATGGGAGAAGGGAGGGAGAGAAAGAGAGAGGGATGGAAGAGACTAAAGACAACATGAAAAGTATTAACGGTTTTATCTGAAGATAGAATTACAGGTGATTCTATTTTCTTCTGTATGTCAAGCCATACTATTATGGTATTTTATAATTAACATATATATTTTACATTTTATTGAGGTATGATTTACATGTTATAAAATTGATCTCTTGTAAGTGTATTGTTCGATGATTTTGATAAATGTTTGAAGTTGCATGGGCATCACCACAATCCAGCTTTAGAACATTCCCACAACTCCTGAAAGTTCCTTTATCCAATTACAGTTGATCCTTACTGCCCTCCCCCCGCCCGCTCAGTCCTAGGTAACCACTTATATTACTTTTATAATTAGAAAAGTATTTTTAAAAACATACCAGTTTTATCAAGATTCCTTTGTTCAGCATAAGTAGAAATTTGGGACCATATTTCATTCTGGAGTTTTTTCAGGAACTTTGTACTATAAGTTTCTAAGTCTGCATAGGACTTCAGCATGGAAATTGTCTGTTCTGGAGGGTAAGACACTATTTCTTCTAACTGGGTATTGTTAGCCCCTTGGATGCTCAAGGCAAACATTGTAACATCTTCCAGCCGAAGGTTCAATGCAGCATCATGCACCTTATCATCTGATGGTCTGTGGGTGACCAGGACTGCAATCTGAGGCACTCCCTGTGCTCTTCTGCTGCCATATGACTCTGAGAAGCCGTCTCTTCTCATGTGCTCAATGGCAGCCCCTGTATTGGATTTCCCAACTTGGATGGAAAGATTCTTGATTTGCTGCTTAAATTCAGATTGGGTTGTGCTTGATTTAAGAAAAGAAATAGTCTTGGCACTACTGCTGTAACTTATCAGTCCAAGTCGCATGCAATTTTCCTTCACATCCATGGAGCTGGTAATGTTCTCCAGGAAGGTCTGAAGATGCCTTAAATTTCCTCTGGTCCCAAGTGACTCATCCACCAGGAACACGAGGTCAGCAAGTGAGTCTTTCTGACAGGATATGGGGAAGGGAACTATGAAGAGAGAAAAAGTGTGAGGATTATGTTGTATACACCACTGGCCCAGAGAGAGAAAGGTACTTTTTACATTGTCAAGCACATTAGTTAGGATAGAGGTAGTCATGATGGATGCAGACAGCATTGTTTTCTTTTAGTGAACAAAAGATCAAAATTCTAAATAAGACTTATAAGGTCGTTGACTTCAAAAGCTTTCCATGTGCTGTTCCCTCTGTCTGAAGAATGCTTCTGACCAATTTCCCTGCCACATCCCATGACCACCACCACTATTATCTCCATGACCACCATCACCACTGGTATGGTCACCACCACCACTGCCATCACTTCCACCTCCACCACCACCACCACCACCATTGCCGCCACTACCTTCACTGCTAGTGAAGTGAAGGAACCACCATGTCCACCATCACCGCTACCTTTCCCACTGCCACCACCACTCTCAAGAACTGGGATGCAGGGATGAGTTAGCAGAAATATCTCTGACCATGGAAAGTTCACATTCTCTGGGGAGGGCAGATAACTAGATTGTATTATTTCACATAGTAATAAGTGCTAGCAAGGAAATAAAACAGGTGACTTGACTGACTACACTGTCGCTAAGGGAGGGTTAACTTACCTGAGACATGAAGAAATCAGGGAAGGCCTCTCTGAGAGGATCACATATGGGTTGAGAAATAACTGGAGAGAGGAATTCAGCCACGTGGAGTTCTGAAGGAAGAGGAATTCTGGCAGATAGAGCGGCAAGAGGTGGCAAAAAGCAAGAAGTCCAGAGTAGCTGGAGTCCATGAGTGAGGGGAAACACTGACGGATAAAGCCAGAAGGAAGCAGGGCCCAGATATTCTGGGAGTCACATGATCTTATTTAAATATTTTAAATATCACTCCAGTTGCTGAGAGGAAATAATGAATTCAGGGATAATAATTAAGAAACAATGGTCCTAGTCCAGGAAAGAGATAAGGATTCCTGGGCAAGTATTACAGCTGCTAAGATGGAATGACAAGGATAGTTTTGATATGTGACTTAGAGGTAGAACAGAAAGCTGGATAAATTGGATGTGAGCATTGACAACAAAAGAGGAAGTGGTGAAAACTCCTGGGTTTTTGGCCTGAACGACTGAGTGAATGGTGGTGGTGTCTTTTTTCAAGACAGGGAAGATAGTGAGAAAAACGAGTTACAGGGGGAATTTGTGTTCTGTTTCAGACATGGTAAGTTCGAGAAACTACTGAGTATTGAAGAGGAGATGCCAGGTAAGCAGTTGGTTATACAAATTTGGAATCTAAGAGAAAGTATGCCAAATTCACATAAAGCATAGATTCCAAGCACAGGTGGATGAACTGCAGGTGTGGAAAGCTAGCCAAGAGATAAGCTCAACCTTGCCAAGAACTACCCATCTGTGAGTTCTGAGAAGGCAGAAAGTGTGTCTTACTCATCACTGTCCCTCCAGTACCTGGTGCCTGGTGAGAACTCAAAAATATTTACGGAATTAAAAACAATTCTCATAAATCTACCAATCTACTCTGAATCCCCCACAGTTAGCTAAACAAATTCCAAGAATGACCTTCTCAGGACAGTATTGATTTGCAAATAGTTGTTACTATTAATAATAGTAAACAGTGTGCCAAATGCCATACAAGCCACCTCACTCATATTATGTGGTAGACACTATTATCCTCACTTTACAGGCAAGGAAACTGATGCTCAGGGTTAAGTAAGGGACTCAATGTCCTAAGTGGCCAAGCCAGGGTTTGAACTCAGACCTTCCTGACTCCAAAGTCTTTGGTCCTAAACTCTAAAAGTCCAGGATGAGACAATACAACAGACACAGGGCTCAACACAGCAGAATGCAGTCCACTGCATTGCGTTACTGCACCACTGAGGGCATCCCCTCTTCTTCCTGGTTGAACACAAAATATGAACATGTACTAATAGTGTCTTATTCTAAGGTTATCATTCTTCTCACTGAGTATCACTATATATCAGTTCACAAGCATTTATTGAATATTTATTGTGAGCCTCATACTGTAACAAGACTGTGAAGGAAAGAGAATAGACAATGATCCTATTTCTTTATCTATAAGATCCTCATGTATTAATTCATTAAGAAATAGAACACCAGCTCATTGTCAGGCACTGTGCTTGGCACAAAGAATAGAGAGATAAGTTGTCAGTCCTGCCCTCACGTGCTACCTGTTTCTTGCTTGGTGGTGCTGGGGAAGGAAAGGAGGACAAACACAGAAATGGATAGTTAAACGGAAAGTGCTGCTGTCAATAAGCTGTGTGCAAGGAACTGAAACTCAAAAAGAAATTAGAAAGGAAAGATTCCAAGAGGAAAAGGATGTAGGGATGAGATTTACATGATGACAGGAGTTATTCAAGCTATAAGAAAACAAAGGAGTGCAATAAGATCGAGCTCTTGTCAGAAAAAAATTTCACAAGCAAAGGCAGAAGTGAGCAGGTATGATGTGTAGAAGTTTCCAATACTTCAACACGGCTAATTATGAAAACCTAACATGAGTTGCAAGAGGTGAGGGTGGACAAATGTAGACCCACCTGGGGATCAGGCACCTCTTCAACCAAGGGCTTCCTTACCTTGCATATCAGCATCGATGGCTCCCTCCTTGTACTTGGTTACATCCTTGATGATCTGTGTCATGTTTTGGGAAAATGTGCTGAGGTCTCTGATTGTCCGAAGGTTGAAATGGAAATGGGACGTGGCCATGGCCTTCAGATTTTCCTCAGAAGCTTTCTGCACCCCCACGGAGATAATTTTCACCCCGTCTTTCTGCAGGGCTTTTGAAGCCTCTTCCACTTCATCCTCAGACTCAGCTGAAGCCAGGACCACCAAAATTGGGGGAAATTGTTTCCTGTCTCTCCCATTTGTGGGTGCAGAGAAATAGGTCCTGTGAGCCTCCTGAAGAGCCTTTCCTATCTGCAGGGACCCGCCAATGAACTGAAAGTTCATCTTGAGGTGGTTCAGCATGGGGCTCCTGCCTTTGAAGGTGTTCAGATGGAATTCACTGTGAAACGCATCGCTGTACTGGGCCAGGGCTACACGGTATTTGTTGGTCTCTATGGGGAGACTGTTGATCATTTTGTTGATGAACGTTTTGACAAATGGGAACGACTTAGGTCCCAGGTGATCGGAGCTGTCCATCAGAAACACAACATCTGCATACTCAGGGCCTGGCCCTATCAAAATAAAATAACAACATGCAAAAACAAAGTTATCATTCAGCCTTTATATTTTACATTGCAATACTTATTTAAGACTACGCCCTATTGTTAAGTATACATCAGAATCCCAAGAAAAGTGTCTTTTGGAGGTCAAACAGAAGAAACTATAATTGCCTTTGCTAAAATGTCAAACAAAAGGGCTTTAGTAAAGTTAGCCAACAGATATACAAGAGACAATAAACTTCTTTCCTTTTTTAGTTCTGGAACCCCAAACTCTGATATTGTACCAACCCAGAAAGTCCCTGACTGGACTGGTTTGGCTGTGTCCCTACCCAAATCTCATCTTGAATTGTAGCTCCCATAATCCCCACATGTCATGGGAGGGGCCCAGTAGGAAGTAATTGAATCATGGTGGTGCTTACCCCCATGCTGTTCCTGTGATGGTGAGTGAGTTCTCATGAGATCTGATGGTTTTATAAGGGGCTTTTCCTCTTTTGCTTGGCACTTCTCTCTCCTGCTACCATGTGAAGAAGGACATGTTTGCTTCCACTTCTGCCATGATTATAATTTTCCTGGGGCCTCCCCAGCCATGAGGAACTGTGAGTCAATTAAATCTCTTTCCTTTGTAAATTACCCAGTCTCAGGTATTTCTTCATAGCAGTGTAAGAATGGGCCAAAGCGGTCTGAGGACTACAGCAATTTTTGGAAACATTATAGAGTAAGCAATTGTCTCAGGTGGCAGAACAGAGTCTAAGACCAGGATTTCAGATGAAAGTGCTTGATTGAGGGCATGCAATGGAAGATAAACAGGACAGGACAGGGAACAAGCAGAGAAGGGCATGTCATCAGGTAAGGTCTAGCTTTGGCGTGCTCTGCAAGGGGCTCTGGAGCCTAAATTACAGCAGAGCTGTCCCTCTTTGAGGCAAGAGGGCCAGTTTTTTGTGCTACCCTATTAGTCAGTCATTGGCTGCAGAACATCTCCAGAAGTTGGAGAGGAGCAGAGGGCTGCAGGCAGAACCTTTTGGTTAAGTGGGAAAGCTGAGAACAGTTCCCCTGAGAAAATGGGGTACAGCCATGAGCTGTTGCCAGCAGTATTCACAGTAGCTGGGAGGTGGGTGTACCAGCCAGACAAGAAAAGTCTGGCAAGGGAGGTGCCAATAGTATCTACCTTAGCAGTCATGGTCAGCCATGCTGCTCTTGAAATTAGTAATGTGCTAGTAAATGTCTAACAAGTGGCTCGCTCTTTCAAGGTAACTCAGAAATTCATCAGGAAATCTTAGAATAACACCGTGACAATGCACAGTAAAAAATACTTCTTTGAATGATGTTTTTAGTAATTACAATAGAGTAGAAAAACCTGCCTTTCATGCATTCTCTCTCTCTTTTCCTATACAGACACACGTGCACACACACACACACACACACACACACACCACAGTCGTGTGCTTCACAATGACATAATGACATTTCAGTCAACAACAGACTGTATATATGATAGTGTCCTCATAAGGTTATAACTAAACTGGCTGGGCTCACACTGTAAGACCAAGGTGGTAGGATCACTTGAGCCCAGGAAATTGAGACCAGCCTGGGCAAGATGATGAAACCCTGTCTCTACAAAAAATATAAAAATTAGCCAGGTGTGGTGGCATGCATATGTAGTCCCAGCTATTTGGGAGGCTGAGGCAGAAGGATTGCTTGAGCAGAGGGAGCGGAGGTTGCAGTGAGCCGAGACTGCACCACTCCACTCTAGCTTGAGTGACAGAGTGAGACTCTGTCTCAAAAAAAAAAATAACGATTATAATAGAACTGAAAAATTCTTATCACCTAATAACATCATAGCTGTCATAATGTGGCAGTGCAAGGTATTGCCTTTCCTGTATTTAGATGTGTTTAGATATATAAATTCTTACCATTGTATTATACTTGCCTACAATATTCAGCATAGTAACATGCAGTATAGGTTTGCAGCCTAGGAGCAATAGGCTGTATCATATACCCTAGGTGTGTAGTAGGCTACACCATCTAGGTATAAGTATACTCTATGATGTTTACACAATGACAAAATGGCCTAATGATGCATTTCTCAGAAAGTACACCCATTGTTAAGTGATGTATGACTATGTGTGTGTGTTTGTGTGTAAATATATATTTCATGCTTGTAAAAGGAAAGGAAGGCAATGGTTTAGTCATGAAATAGTTAGAATTTGTTTCTGTGTGGGGTTCCTTTTCTTTCATTTATAAGATCAAGATTCAAATGGATCTATAAACAAATGGACTGACTCAATCCATGGAGACATGTAATATTGAGACTGAAGCAAATCAATGGATAACTGAATTTTTCTAGCCAGGTGCAACATAACTCATGATTTTTTTCTCATGGCTTTGTGCTGTCTTTGACAAGTTAAGTTTGTTTGATATTGTATAACAATTACTAAATGCTGCATACTTTGATTTTTAGCAAATGAATTATTTCCCTCTGTTTATTAAAGTTTACTGAGATATAAAAATATTTCTTAAATAATAATAAACATAAAATATACTGGTACCTGGGCTCTGGTCTGCCAATGTTTCAGTCCAAATGATTAGGACAAATATAATTAGCAGTATCTTCATTTTGTTAGTGAAGATTTTTACTTTTGTTCTGCAAAAAAGAATTATTTACAATATGAAAATTTTTATTTTTTACCATTAAATAACTGTGAGGATAGTTGTATTAGAGCATGGTACACTGTAAACAAGTATTTGTCAAGCAGTGCCAAGTGTGTTTATAAAATTCATCAGGCATTTGGAGTATTTGTTGAAAATATTAATGCTAATGTTTGGTGAGCCCTGGCTAAGGCTCAAACACCTTTCTCTTGCTTGACAAGTGTCATCTAATTTAATTCTCACGACAATCTTATAGGGAGGTACAATTACTACACTTACGTGACAGATAAGGAAACTGAAGCACCAAATGTCTTGGTAAGAGGTAGATCAATCCACAGTACTAACCCAGACAAAGCAATTGCATCACCCAACCTCTTAACCACTATGTCATAAGCTTTATACAAAATTAGTGTCCTCAAAAATTTACATAGTCACTATTCTCTACCCTTTGTTATGCCACTATCATTTATGTTCATAATTTGGCTTAAAAAGCCAACAGCTACACATGTCTCTTCCTTCACTGAGTCCTTGTGAATACTGCTTCCTCACTTACAGTTATGCCCAATTTCACAAAGTACCTCAGGTTTGGTTTTTCCACATAGTTCACAATCAATCAGAACGCTTCCTGGGAAATTAAAATCTCAGGAATTTAACCAAATCAGAGTTTGTTCTTTATAAGAATAGAAATAGATTAAAATGGCCAATACTCAAAAAATAGATCTGCCTTAAAACAGATACCAAAGGTATAAGGGCTGATTTTTAGAGCTCTTTTGAAATTGTTACTCATTAAGGAAGACTGATAGAATCATTGGAAGCTGGATGTGGAAAAGACCCTATAAATCATTTAGATTAAGCCCCCAGTTCAGAGGAAACAACATTTTTATCACCCCAAAAAGAAACCCCAAACCCATAGCAGTCATTCCTCACTCCCTCCCCCATGCCACCCTTCTATAGGTGCTGGCACTGATCTTTCTTTCTCTACGGATTTGCCTATTCTGGACATTTCATATAAACAGAATCACATAATATGTGGCCTTTATATTTGACTTCTTTCATTTAGTATAAGTATGTATCAGTACTTAATTCTTAATTCTTTTTTATGGCTGAGTAATATTCCATTGTATGGATGTATAACATTTAAAACATTAATTGTCAGTTGATGAACATTTGGGTTGTTTCTACTTTGGTCTATTATAAATAATACTGCTATGAACACTTATGTACTTGCTGATGTGAATATATGTTTTCATTTATCTGGAGTAGGTACCTAGGAGTGAAATATTTGGTCTTATCATAACACTATGTTTAACATTTTGAGAAACTGCAAAATTGTTTTCCAAAGTGGTTGTACTATTTTACACTTTCAGCAGCAATGTATACAGGTTCCAACTTCTCCACATCGCCATCAACTTATTTTCCATTTTGTTATTATAGCCATTCTTGTGGGTATAAATGGTTTTCAATTGCATTGCCCTAATGACGAATGATGTTATCTTTTCAGGTACTTAATGGCCATTAGTATCTCTTATTGGATGAAACATCTATTTAAATGCTTTACCCATTTTTACTTGGGTTATTTGTCTTTTATTGTTGTAATATAAAAATTCTTTATATATTCTAGATGCTACAATACTAGATGCTTCACAGATATATGACTTGCTAATATACTCCTGCCATTCTGTGGGTTGTATTTTCACTTTTTAAATATGTCCTTTGAGGCACAAGTGATTTTAAATTTGATAAAGTCCAGTTTATCTGGGTTTTTTTTTTTTGTTTTATTTTGTTCCTAATGCTTTTAGTGTCATATCTAAAACACCGTTGCCTACAGTCACTAACGGTTACTTGTATATTTTCTTCTAAACATTTTATAGTTTAGCCTTGCATTTAGTTCTTTAACCCATTTTAAGTTGTTTCTGTGTGTGGTGTGAGGTAGGGATACAATTTCACTCTTTCGTATGTGGATATGCAATTACAGTTGTCCTAGTACCATTTGTTGAAAATACTTTTCTTTCACCATTGAATTGTCTTCACACCCTCATCAAAAACAAATTTACTATGAGTGGATGAGTTTATTTTTAGACTATCAATTGTATTCTATTTATCTATATTTCTATCCTTATGCCAGTACCACATAGTCTTGATTATGCTACTTTTAAGAAAGATTTGAAGTTGGAAAGTGTGAGTCCTTCCACTTTGTTCTTTCTCAAGGTTGTTTTGGCTATTCTGAGCCCTGTGCATTTCTATATCTGTTTTAGAATCACCTTGTCAATTTCTGGGGGGGGAAAAAAAAAAAGGCATCTGGATTTTGACAGGGTTTTCATTGAACAGGTAGATAAATTTATGGAGTTTTAGCATCTTAATATTGTCTTACAATCCATTAATATGGATTTTCTATGGAGAACAGAATTTTGAGATCTTATTTCATATTTTCTCTGATGTTCTTTAAATATAGGAGATCATAAGAATTCAAAGATGAAGAGGAGAACTTTCTGTACAGCCACGTGAATTCCGAAGCCAATAAATGTTCAGAGCTGTGTATACATCCTTCTTTAGGTTGGTGGTATGTTTAGAGAGTAAGATTAAGCTGGTCTCAACCCAGTAAAGCTCAGCAGAGTTTTACTTATGAACACTGGAGCCCATAGGACATATCCCAGGCGACCATTCGTGCACACATCCCTTGGCTTAGCTCTGCTCCCGTTCTTTCTTCAGCTCAAATTCCCACTTTGCATGTCTTGGCTCCAAAATAGTGTCAATAGCTTAATTTTGTAGATGTGGAATTGCTGAGTCGAAAGTATATTTACTTTAAGTTTCTTTGGATACTGCCAAATTGCCATCCTTTGGGTACCAAATAATATTCCCTTACCTGCCCCAACATAGTATGTCTCACTATTTTCACTTCACATTCCTATTTGTCTTTTCCATTATTTACACTGTTTTGGTATAAGTTATTCTGATTACTCTGTCTTTTTTATTGTTCATGCTTCTGAAATGAATTTTTTTCATATTTTTTTCATTTTTTTCATATGCTTATTTTTAATTCCCTTGGCAAGTAATATATGCCCAGGAACAAAGTGAAAGTTGTATTCCTCCAGATAAGATGGAGATAGAAGAGGGCAGCCTCTCAGAAAAGAAAACGTCCAGTGTTATAATCTAGGCTCTACCACTCCCAATCCCCTTTTCCAGCCCTGTAGTTATTCAGGGGAAGCCACTGCTTATTAATTGTTAATTTTCTATGACTCTTGGTCCTTCGATAGCTCAGCCTCCCTGTCTCTTTTGTAACATCTTGAAGTTTGGATTTGGTGCAGGAAGTCAGCAGGCAGTGCTAAATTTCCAACTTTTCCAAAATTCAAAGTTTCCCATACCAAAGGAAAAATGAAAAAATATTTAGAATATACAGACTCTAAGATATAATAGTAGGGATCCCTTTGGAGAGAGTTGAATCATATCTCTAAGGCTCCTCCTAACTCTAAAATTATCTGATCCTGTGATTCTATGATGGAAAGACCTGAGGCAGAGAGTGGCATGTATGAGTGATACTTTAAGGAATTAATTGGCCATTCTGGAGGAGATATATCCCAAACTAGACTTGGGGCCCAAAGAAACTCCAAGTTTGAATAGCTACCAAGTGAACCAACTCACCCTTTCTCACACTTTCAAATGCTCAAACCCTCAGAGGCTGATTGGGAATTCAAAGTTAGTATCACATCTGAGGGAAGGGCACCCCAAGCCCACTTCAGGGTGGACCAACAGCCAAACTGCACATCTAAAGAGAAGGCACACATGCCGAGGGCTAGGCAACAATCAGCTAGCCTTGCTATTTCCTGTGGGGATGTTCAGCACATGTAGATCAGCCACATACAGATGGGGCTAAAGCTCCCTAGCCACTGCCAGGAGACAAAATAAGAGGGTAATAATAGACTAATGAATAATCACATCCCTCCTTCTGATTGCATTCCTTTGGTTAAAAATATCTGTGAAGACAAATCTCACCATTCTGAATGAGAAACTGTATTGTTTTATGGGGCAATCTATTTTATAACCTATGGCATGAGGTGTTAAAGTGACTTGGTGAAGTAGGGAGAAAAAGCTTAATTTAGCAAAACATAAAGGCACATGATAAAGCCTGCAAACCTCTAAGAGGTTCAGACACTAAAGGGAAAAAGAAATTATTTAGCGAGTTATAACCACACAGCAAAGGCCTTGGTCTAATTCTTGAATCCATGAGATTAGAAGTAAGTATGTAAACAGTTTATTGGAGGCTTAGACTGCTAAATCCTAAATCAAGCATGTCACAAATATTGCAAAAGTAATTGCAGTTTTTACCATTAAAAGTAATGGTAAACTATAGCATTCTGAAACCACCAAGTTTAATTTCTCTTTCTCTCCTTTTGCAGTCAAAGGAGCAAAAAGTCCTGAAATATGGTAAGAAATAAAGGTCAGGTCATCTCCCCTCTGTCCTCTACACTGTTTCCCTTCTCCCTAATGCCTGCCTTCCTGTTTCCCTGGTTAAGCATCCCTCACTCAGGATCTATGCAACAAAAGCTGGCCGGAATATGGAGCTCCAGTAGAGGGAGAAGGGCACAGCTTTAGCAACCACAGTCTCCAGTTGATAAGGGCCTTAGGCTGCAAATGCACCATTCACGCACACCCAGCTGAGGATCTGAGGTCACAGAACGAGTCCATGGCTGAGCTAAAGCTTAAATTCTCGGCTTAGCCTCCCTGGTGCCTTATCCCATTTCTGGAGCATCTGGAGGGCACATTGAGTTTTCCTGTCAAAACAAACTGTGAGGCTAGATAATTATTTAGCCTTATTTTCCTGTGCTGGCTGTCCATCCTGTAGGTGCCATATGACTCTACTTCCTTTGGTTTTCATTACTTTTGTTTCCTCCATGGCACCACTCCTCCACACTCTCAAATCTGTCCACACCTAGACACTCATTCTAGCCACCTGGACTGCCAAGTCCCTCCTCTTCTTTGGTACCTATCATATTTTGCCTTGTACTGAAGTTACTGAAAGACTTTCTTAATCCCCCACTTCTCCTCCTTACCCAGTAACACACACACACATACACACACACACACTCACTCACACATACACACAGACCACTAACACCTATAAACTCCTTGAAGGCAGGACTGGACTCTTCATTCCTTGTCATTGAACGTCCCACTTGCTTAGGTGAGTGCCTGCTTTAGAACAGGCTCTCAAGAAATATTTGCTGAATTGAGTTAATTACTTAGAAAGTGATTAAAAGCCTCATTTATCCAACTATTGTGCCTATTAAACCTCACACAGCAGGAATTCCAGAAACTTCTAGAAGCAAAAGGCCATGTTTGGAATATCCTGTGATTGATAAAGTAAGGATCTATGCATGGGAAGCAAACTCCACTAATTTAAGCAACTCTGGGGAAAAGCTGAACACCATATCGGAGCATTCCAGACAAGTCCCAGGGAGCCTGCTCTAGCAGGAGGGGCTGTGTAAACCATCCTGGTACCATCTTTTCAAAAGGCAGAGGCCTTACAAATCTTCCTGGGTCAGCCCAGGGAAGAAGCAGGTGTGGCTAGGAGGTTTGGCAGCAGTATTAGGACCATCATGTCCTAATACTGCTAAGGGACCAAGTATGTTTGATACATCTTTATATTTCCAGGGCTTGGCAAAGTGAGTATTCACAAGAAAGGAGAAGAGGAAATGAGGGCAGGTCGGAAGGCAAGTTCTTGTGCAAATGCTGGTAAAATATGGGAGGATGAGGTATTATTTCAAATGAAGGAATTGACAAAAATATCATGCACAAAGGGGAAGAGGAGAGATCAAGGATCTCAGGTAGAGAGGTGCCTACAACTGGATTACACAGCACATCAGCAGAAGGAAACCATTTCTCAAGTTCTTCTTATTGGGAAATGTCTGATATCACATTCTAGTAACATCTTTATCAGAGGAAATTGGATTAGGACAGAAGGCAGGAATGCTTATGCTACCAGCTCCTAAAATCAAAACAAATAAGACATATCAGAAACACGGGCTACAGTTTAATTAACACATCTAACAACCGTCACTTTCCCAGTCATCCAACACTGCCGTTTATAGATAATTTATGGAACTGCCATAGGCTTTGGACACAGAGTAAAACACATAAAATACTTCCTCCAAGAGCACACAATCTATTTGGGGAGCCAGGACAGTGACATGAAAAGACAAAATATAGAAATTCACAAACATTAGCCCCCTAATAACTATGGAGGTTATTTTGTAAGGTCAGTAAAGGTCATAAACCTATTGGTTTTGACTAAAATGCCACTGCAGGCTCCATCATACAATAACTGTCTATGGCATTTATGTCAATGCCTACCCCACAGTAGGTGAGTAGTGAATATTTGTTAAAAGAATAAATGAACATGATGTTTCAGAATAAATTGTAAAGAACAGTTAGAATGCAGTTTAAAGAATAAAATACAGCACTTCAGAGTACAATTTATAAAAAGGCATCAAAAGGAAATTTACAAAAACCTTTGATATACTCTAAAGACTTCCACAACTTTGATCAGGCATTGTGGAAAGAATATCAAGGAATCAGAACTCATAATTCAAACCATGAGCTCCTCTCTGAGACTTGTTTCCATGATCTATAAAACAAGAGGGTTGGACTTGAGCTATAAAATGATCTCATTTTGTAAATTAGAGTACAGGCCATCTGGGAACATGGGTTAAACCAAAGGCATAAAATGAGTGAACAGGTCCAGCCCTACAAGGTCCGGGCCTCTCAGAAGGGCGAGACATCACCCTTCTTGCAAGAGCATTGGCAAAAATCACACTGATATATACAGAAGCCCCCTCTATCAGAGCCCAGGCATCAGAATTTTGTTTCAAGTATTCTTAATTATTGTTTAAGTATCCAACCCATAAGCTTCTTATACACCAGATTTCAAAAAATAAACATCCCTACAGAGAAGAATGTCTTGCTTATGTTACTAATCCTTCTATTTGCCAAAACGTCATAAGGGCCATTATATCCACATGGAAATAAATGACATTGGACCACAGCTGCCCTCCAAATCATGAAGACCCCACATAAGCAGCATTGCTATCCATAGTTTCAGTAGCCTGCTTCCTGCTCTAGGATCCTTTGGCTGTCTGTTTGTGTGCCTCATTATTAGGGTTGTGGCTGAGAAAACAAAACATGGCTTGGCTTTCTCTTCTCATTATTACTTTCTTAAGGAAGAACAGGCTGTGGGCTGGTGATTCTCAATTTTGGCTGCACACTAGAGAGCTATTAAAAATACTGAGGCCAGGTTCCACTCCCAGAGTTTCTGACTCAATTGGTCAGGGGCATGGTCTGAACATGGATTTTTTTTAAACACTCCTGGTGATTCCAATGTGCAGCCAAGGTTGAGGACCACTAAGTTAGGCCATCTTGAATGGTCTAAGCAAACTCTCTATAGAAAACACATCTCACACCAGTTAGAATGGCAATCATTAAAAAGTCAGGAAACAACAGGTGCTAGAGAGGATGTGGAGAAATAGGAACACTTTTACACTGTTGGTGG
>NW_012101876.1:4358783-4394967 GCF_000951045.1 Mandrillus leucophaeus | reverse complement strand
GGGTGCAGCACACCAACATGGCACAAGTATACATATGTAACAAACCTGCACGTTATGCACATGTACCCTAGAACTTAAAGTATAATAACAATAAAAAATAAAAAATAAAAAATAAAAGAAAACACAGAGGTATAGTCCCAGAGAGAAAATCTGGGCCTCAATGTCTTTTTCTGCAAGTTGTGGTAAATAATAGCTATAACATTGTGTTGTTGAGAAGTTTATATGAGACCATGTATATAAAACCTCTTAAAGGAAACATCTTAAAGGAAACATTTGTTGATTTTGTCTGCCCAACTTTCATTACTTCTTCTGAGGATTCTCTTTCCCCACTTTCAAACCATGTAGTTGCTGAAATCTTGACCTCACTCCTACTCCAGGAAAGTATACCTGGCTTAGACCAGCATTGCTACAGTCACTGTGACTGATCCAACAATGAGCACTTGACCTACACCATCAAAGTCAGAGAGCCTCAGCCAATATACAGGTTTTGCCACCATGAAGAAGAATCCCAAGATCAAGAGAGATGTATCTTTGATGATGTCAACTGAGCAGCTTGATCAGCCTGATTAATCCCTGGACTTTTCAGGTGTCTCAGTCAATAAATTCTATTTTGTGTTTGAGCTGGTTTGAGTAGGGTTTTACTAATACAGGACCAAAAAGAATCCTGACCAGAATTCAATTGACAACCTTTGAAAATGCCTGGATACCAGACCTACTGGGATATCCAAGATTAGGGCCTCTATGATGGTTCTTTCCTGCTGCAACTTTGCAGAACTAGACTCACTGGAGAGATCTCAAATTCCTATTCCCTTTGCACCTGACCAAGCACCATAGTATCCACATCGTTTTTCCTTCTGCTTCAAGGCTGAAGGAATTTGCGCTTTTCTTAAGTGTAAATTCAAATCCTAATTATACTTCAGAACTAGACCTGCCTGCTCCCTGACTACTGCAGTCTGTATCTAATCCTCCGTGTTCCCATCTGCCCCAAACACTCAGTCTATATCACGAGTTTTTAATAGCTAAGATATATACTGTATTTAGCTGTACTGTTTATTCGTGTGTATATGTTTGGTAGTGCTATCTCCACTGAAACTTCTGAGAGAAGGGACCATGTTTTCTTCTACTTTGGGGTTGTCCTAATACAATGCAAAGCAAGTAAATGCTTGCTAAACTTAAAAGATATCGTAGGTTAGGGGGAAATGCAGAAATGCTTATGCAGAGTATGATCCCAATTTTTAAAAACGTCATGTGCATTTATTTCTAAGATGTGGGGTTGAGGATATTTTTGGTTCATTCTTAAGTTAGAAATTATTTTTCTGGAGTAAAACAAACAAAAATTTGAGAAAAAAATCACAAATAGAATATGTGGCTTCCCAGGACAGTGTCAATTTATGACTGTGGTCCCAGTGCAACGATTAATAGCACCTTAGTTATGTCTTAAAATTGACCTGGGCCTATGGTTTCTAGTTTGCTATGAGGTAGCTTGGACCTAAGTTGTCACTCCATCCTAAAAACAAGTAAAAAACTAAGCAAACTGAAAATTAATAATTTTTCTTTGTCACAGGGAAAACCACTGCCCCAAAATTAAAGAGACAGTCAGGAGGATACGGAAAATCACAAGTACAATTTATTGGAGCAGAAACTCATGAGCTGAAACCTTTGCAGGAACCAGTGCTTGGGTAGGAAAACTTGAAGTGTAATTGACAAATGGCTGGAGGTTCAATGTGGACACATCTAATAGTTAAAAATTCCAGAAAAGCAATTGCTAAAGAGGCACCCACACTTTCATTAAGTTTTACCTCAAGGAGCTCTATCAAACTCTTGCAGTAAAGATAAAAGAAAAAATTCCTCATTATTCAGCAGAGTGAGGGGAATAGGAACCATTTTTATACACCACAGCACGCTGTTCTTCTTAACAAGGCATGTTCTCAAGAGAAACTATTTTACCAGAACTCAATCTGCTGGGGTTTTATCAGAATCTAACTGGCCTAGACGAAAGGAAATACCCAACTCTAGTCCCCATTACACCATCTTGTCCCTCCCAAGAGTGACGGAAGACAGAATGAGAGGCATTTGTAAAGTTCATAGCTCAGCAACACAGGTTCACTAAAGGAATGAAACCTAATCAGAGAACTATAGAATGCTTCTTCTCACTCCATACCTTACCACTACATCTACCACTACATGACTAAAGTCCTATTTACAGGATAAAGAAGGAGGAATTTGAATTATTTTGTTATTATAAGTTATTTGCACTACCTGTGAAGCAGTATAGTAATATTTGAAAGTATACTTGGATTAGTTATAAATGCAAACTCTAGAGCAACCACTAAAGAATGAAGTATAACTGATATGCTAAGTAAGGAGAGAGAATTGAATCCTAAAATGCTCAACAAAAACCACAAAAAACAGAAAAGAGTAGAAGACAAAATTGGAACAAAAAACAAAGGCAACAAATAGAATCTAGTAACAAATATGGTAGATATTAATGCATCTGCATCAATAATCACTTTAATGGTTTAAATGCACAACTAAAAGAGATTGTCAGAAACTGAAACAAATTGAATATATGTTCTCTGCAAGGAACCCTGTTTAAATATAGATAAATGTAGATTAAAAGAAATTGGATAGAGAAAGATATACCATGCTAATACTAATTAAAAGAAAGCAGGCGTAACCATATTAATTTCAGACAGAGAAAACTTCAGAGCAAGGAAAGTTATCAGAGATAAAGAAGGGCATTAGAAAATGATGAAGTCAATTCTCCAAGAAGATACAGCAATCCTTAACATGTTTCCACCTAGCAACAATGCACCAAAATATATGAGGCAAACATTGATAGAATTTCAAGGAGAAATAGATGAATCCACTATGATAGTTGAAGGCTTCAACATCCTCCATCAGAAACAGACAGTTCTAACAGGGAGAAAATCAGTAAGGATATAGTTGAACTCAGCAACACCATCAATTGACTGAATGCAATGAACATCTATAGACCATTTCTTCCAACAACAGCAGAATAACACATTCTTCTCAATTTACCAAAATAGACCATAAAACACAAGATAACAAACTTAAAGGAAGAGAAATCATACAATGTCTGCTCTCAGATCACATGGAATTAAGCTAAAAACAAAAAACAGAAAGATAGCTGGAAAATCCCAAAATAGTTAAGAGATTAAATCACACAGTTTTAAATAACACCTGGGTCTAAGAAATCTCATGAGAAATTTAAAAATATTTTGAACTAAATGAAAATGAAATGACAACTTATCAAAATTTGTGAGATGCAGCAAAAGAAGTGGTTAGAGAAAAATTTATACCATTTAATGCATATGTTAGAATAGAAGAAAGATATAAAATGAATAATCCAAGCTTCCACCTTAGGAAATAAGAAAAAATACAAATTAAATTTAAAATAAGCAGAACAAAAGAAATGATAAAATTTAGAGGAGCAATCAATAAAATTGAAAACAGAAAATTAATAGAGAAAAATCAATGAAATCAAAAACTAGTTCTTTGAAAACATGATAAAGTTGATAAGCCTCTAGCCAAGCTAATTTAAAAAAACAGAGAACATAAATTATTAACATCAGAAATGAAAGACGAAGCATCACTATAAGTCCCATGGACATTAAAATGATAATAAAAAATACTATGAACAACTCTATGCCCACAAAATTAATAACCTAGATGAAATGGAACAATTCCATGAAGACACAATCTGACAGAACTCACACAAGAAATCAAATCAGTAATTAATAACCTTCCAAAACAGAAAACAATAATAGGCCCAGATGGGTTCAACGGTAAGCACTACCAAACATTTAAAGAGGAAATTATACCAATTCTAAACAATTTCTTTCAGAAGGTAGAAGCAGAAAGAATATTTCTGATTGATTGAGTGAGGCCAGCATTACCCTAACACCAAAAACCAAAGACATCACAAGAAAAGAAAACTACAGACCAATATATTTCATGAACACAGATGCAAAAATCATCAACAAAATATTAGCAAATCAAATCCAACAATGTATTAAAAATTATATATCATGACCAAGTGGGATTTATTCCAGGTATGTAAAGTTGGCTTGTCAATTAAAAATCAATTTACAAATCCATTGTATCAACAGGCTAAAGAAGAAAAGTTACATAATCATATCAATAGAGGGAAAAAGAGGATTTGACAAAATCCAAAACCTATTCATTATTAAAAACCCTCAGTCATCCAGAAGTAAAGGGAAACCTTTTTAACTTGATAAAGAAAATCTACAAAAAAGCTACAGCTAACACTATGATGATGAGAAGCTAGAAGCTTTCCTGCCAAGATCAGGAACAATGTAAATACATCCTCTTTTATTACTCCTTTTTAACTTTGTACTGGAAATCCAAACTAATGCAATAAGACAAAGAAAGAAAGTAAAATGTATATAGATTTGGAAGGAAAAAATAAAACTATCTCTGCTTGAAGATGACATGGTTGTAGAAAATTCCAGAGAATAAACAAAAAATTCTTGGGATGATAAGTGATTAACATAAGGATGCAGGATACAAAATCCAGTTGCTTTCCTGTATACTAGCAATAAACAATTGGAAGTTGAAATTTAAAACACAATACTATTTACATTAGCACCCCCCAAAATGAAGTACTTAGTTAAAAATATAATATAAAATGTCTGAAATCTATATGAGGAAAACTATAAAACTCTAATAAAGAAATCAAAGAAGAATTAAATAAAAAGAGAGATATTCCATGTTCATGGATAGAAAAACTCAGTACTGTCAAGATGTGAGTTCTTCCCAAATTGATCTATAGATTTAACACAATCCCAATCAAAGTCAGCAAGTTATTTTGATACTGACAAACTGATTCTAAAGTTTATATGATGAGGCAAAAGACTCAGAATAACCAATACAATTTTGAAGGAGAAGAACAAAGTTGGAGGACTGACACTTCCTCACTTCAAGACCTTCTGTAAAGCTACAGTAATCAAGACAGTGTAATACTGGTGAAAGAACAGACAAATCAATGGAATAGACTGGAGAGCCCAGAAATAGACCTGCACAAATAGTCAACTGATCTTTGACAAAGGAGCAAACGCAATACAATGGAGCAAAGACAGTTTTTTCAACAAACAGTGCTGAAACAACCAGACATCCACATGAAATACCTATATATATATATATATATATATATATGGAGAGAGAGAGAGAGAGAGAGGGAAACCTTACGCCCTTCCCAAAAATTATCTCAAAATTGGTCACAGACCTAAATGCAAAATGCAAAACCATAAGCTCCTAGAATATAACATAGGAGAAAATCTAGATGACATCGGGTTTGGCAATGACTTGTGAAATACAACCCCAAAGACAAGATCCATGAAAAAAATAATTAATGAACTGCACTTCATTAACATTAAAATGCCATGTTTTATGAAGGGCACTGTCAACAAAATGAGAAAACAAGCCACAGATTGGTTGGGGGAGGAAAGGTTTGCAAAAGACGTATCCGATAAAAGACTATTATCCAAAATGTACAAAGAACTCTGAAAACTCAACAATAAGAAAACAAACAAACCAATTTTAAATTGGGTAAAATATCTGAACAGACTTCTCATCAAAGAAGACATACAGATGGCTAATAAGCATATGAAAAGATGGTTAGCATCATATGGCATTACGGAATTGCAAATTAAAAGAGTAAGATGCTACTACACACCCATTAGTATGGTGAAAATCCAAAACACTGACAACACCAAATGCTGGCAAGAATGTGAAACAACAGGAACTCTCATTCACTGCTGACAGGGATGAATGCAAAATGGCACAGCCGCTGTGGAAGACAATTTGATAGTTTCTTACAAAACTAAACATATTCATCCCATAAAATCCAGCAATCATGCTTCTTGGTATTTATCCAAATGAGTTGAAAACTTATGTCCATAGAAAAAACTACACGTGGATGTTCAGCCTTATTTATAATTGCCAAAACTTGGAAGCAAACAATACGCCTTTTAGTTGATGAACGGATACACTGTAGTAATTCAGGCCAATAGATTATTTCGGACTAAAATGAAATACACTATCAAGCCACTAAAAGACACAAACCTTAAATGCACATTAATAAATGAAAGGAGTCAATCCGAAAAGGCTATATATTGTATTTTCACAACTATATGACATTCTGGAAAGGGTAAAACTATAAAGACAGTAAAAAGATCTGTGGCTGTCAGTGGCTAGGAGGTATGGAGGGATGAACAGAGAGAGCACAGAGGATTTTAAAAAACTATTCTGTCTGATTCTATCATAATGGATACATGTCACTATACATTTGTCAAAATTCATCAAATGTACATTTCCAAGAGTGAAGCCTAAGATAAACTTTGGACTTTCGATGACAATGATGTGTCAATGTAGGTTCATCGATTGTAATAAATGTACCACGTTGGTGCAGGATATTGATAGCAGGGGAGGCCTCGTGTGTTTGGGGTACGGAAGCATATAGGAACTTTGTACTTGTTGCTCAATTTTGCTGTGAACTTAAATAGAACTTCAGTCTGAGCATGAGAGACTTTTTGGGATTATGGAAATGCTCTCTATACTGATTGTGGTTACGTGGAAATATACATTTGCCAAACAGTTCTAATAGTACATTTAAAATGGATGCATTATATTATATATAAATTATACCTCAAAAGGGTTAACTTCGTTAAGTGCACAGTTTGGATGATGAATTATTTTATCATAAGAATGGTATAACGAAGGAAGGGCTGTGGTAGTAGTCTGCACTAGCAATAAAGTGGTGCACAGAGCCTTTAAAAATAATAACAAAACAAACTTGGCCTGCTTTATTATCCCCAGGGAGCAAGCAATGTTAATCAATGTCAGTAACAATCTTCGCCTTCGTGGCTGCATGGACTACTTTCACCACAAATGATACATATTCCCATTCCCTAGAGACATAATAAAACTCCTACTGGTTGGATGTAGTCTTCCAGAAGGTTTCCCTATGCATAAATGAATCATAATCTACATTAATTGAATGCTGTCTGCATCTTAAATCAATATATGATCAAAACAGGCCTAAGCTTAAATATCTCCCTCATAATATGAATTTGAAGAATTCAAGAATAAATCAGAAGTTTTACCCCAAATGTGTAAATTATTATCATTTTATTAAAACTTTAATAATGAAATTATTAAAAATTGGCATTAGAGTACAGGAACAATATTCTCAGCACTGGTACCTGCTGGATTGTTCTTGAAGCCACTGCATTACATTAATGCCACACTAAGCAGATGCTCATTTGCAGCTGATGTCTAGGAAAAGCACGTTATTTGGAGATCTATTGGGGATTTTTCCTGTAAAACTTCATGTTTTTCTTCATTCTCTTCATACTCTTTCTGGTGTTTGGTATGAAAATGATTTAATATAAATATTGGTTATTTGGTAATTTTCCTTTTCTCACAATTTTGAGCTGATGTAGTTGACATTTCCCCATAACAAATGGTCATGAATTGTGAACACTTTAAAAGCAGAACCTTTTCTTGAAAATTAACAGTCTAGGTGGAAGTAAATAACTAAAAATAAAATCCAGTTCATCAAGATAACTTTCTATAATATCATGAGTGCTAATACACTAAGCTAAACTTTTTTGTGAAGAAAAAGTAAGTAAGTATTTCAGGCTTTGTAGGCCAGACGGTCTCCAGGACAAATATACTACTCAATTTTGCCCTTGCAAAAGCAGCCACAGAAAATATGTAAACAAACAAGCGTGACTGCAGAACCACCTATGACTTCTGCTGGTCCTACACACTTTTGCCTTATGGAATCCTCTCATAATAAAATGAATTAAAAATTATTTTTGCTGTGGGTGCCATACACTTTTGCTTTATAGGATTCTCTCACCATAATATAACAAATTAAAAATTATTAATATAACTTTAAGTACTTTACAATTTAATTTATTTCGGTTTTAGGCAAAATTTAATAGACTTATGAGTCCTAACAATTACATTTTTTTTCCTTGTGTGAGAAAAAATTAAACAATTTTTGACCTAAATATTCATTTTTCTTCTAATTTTTTTAAATTAAACATGTCATAGGCTTCTAAAACACTGTGCCTAATGGATAAATTGGTCCTGCATGGCTGTGCTCCAACAAACCTTTATTTGGTGGCAAGTTGTTAAACCTGCACAAAACAATTATACAAGTTTACTATTATTATATAATCTCTATTATTCTGCCTGGTATTGTTTCTTAAATTTTAAAAACAATTGATGGCTCAAATATTCTTCCTAAATGTACCTACCTCATTTATACTGTACTAATAATCATATTAACAGTCAATCTATTTCCATACTTATTTAACCATTTGAAAGTCCTTAAAAATTGTCAGACTCTATTGACCATACTAGTTGAAATCAACATCCATTCTGATTGGTCAATGCGTAGTCATTGTTAACTATTTTTAATATCACTCTTGATCTACTTCATTCATCTTAACAGCTGCATAGTATTCCTTTATATCAATGTTTATTTAACTAATTATTTATAAATAGATATTTAGGTTGTTTCCAATTTTTTCACAATTCCAAACAATGTTGCAATAAACAGCATTGCACAGTGGAAGAAGTATTATATTTCTAAAGGATCACTTATTGGGAATGGAAATTCAGGGTCAAAAGGAATGTATATCTAAAATTATGGTCAATATTAGGCAACTGCAGCAAAGAAGTGTGCCAAATCATATTTTCCCTCAGGAACATATGGAAGTCCTTATTTCCCCACACTCTCACAACATACTTTTGAAGTTTTGGAATCCTGATTGAGGGGAAGAAATTCCACATTACCATATGGCTCTTTGAATTTGCATTTCTATAATTACTAGTGAGATTGGGAAAGGTATTTTTCTATTAACTGTACACTTAAGATTTTTGACCATTTTGCCTGTGAGTGCTTGTCTTTGTATTTATTTATTTTTACGTGCTCTTATTATTAATATACACAGTCCTAGATGTTTTATATCTGTTGCTATTCTAAGTTGAACCTTTTCTCTTACTCATGTTATTAAATTATTTCTATTGACCACTTTGCTGAACTTTCTTGTTGGCTTGCTTAGACTTTTCCAGTATATTCTCATTTTAAATAAAAATAATAATTTTGATTTCTCCTCTCTCAATGTATATATCTTATATTATTACATTGACCAGAACTTCAACAATGTTAAAGAGTGGTGTTGATAATGTTCCTAATTTAATCGTAATTTTTGTTGTTGCTGTTGTTGTTGTTTTGCGATGGAGTCTCACTCTGTCGCCCAGGCTGGAGTGCAGTGGCACGATCTCGGCTCACTGCAAGCTCCACCTCCCGGGTTCATGCCATTCTCCTGCCTCAGCCTCCCGAATAGCTGGGACTACAGGTGCCCGCCACCATGCCCAGCTAATTTTTTTTGTATTTTGTTTAGTAGAGATGGAGTTTCGCTGTGTTAGCCAAGATGGTCTCGATCTCCTGACCTCGTGATCCGCCTGCCTCGGCCTCCCAAAGTGCTGGGATTACAGGCATAAGCCACCATGCCCGGCCAGTTAATGGTAATATTTTAAGTGTTTTCTTCATTACACATGTCAACATGGCAGTTGATTTATAATATATATTTCTGATTATGTTAAAATATTTCTTATTTTAACCTAAGATTTAAGAAAATCAAGAATGGCTGCTAAATTTTACCTTACCCAATACCTTTTCAGCATCTACTACAATGATCACATATGCTTTTTCTTTTCAAATATAACCATATGTTGAACTTTATTTACAAAATATTGGTGAATAATTTATTAGATTTATTAATATTGAATGATTTTTGCTTTTCTAAAATAAATTCCACTTCATTATCCTACATTTCCTTTTACGTGCTGTTGAATTTTACTTGCTAATATTTGATTCGGGAATTTTGCGTTATTGTTCAAAGGTGAGAATGCCTATTTTTTTGTGTGTGTGAGCTATCTTTGTCAGGTATCAATCCTGCTGGATTCATAAGTATGATCTGGAAGCTTTTCTTCTTTATCTTTGTTCTAAACATTTTAAGTGACAGAGCAATTGCCAGTTATTGGGAGTTTTGAAAGGAATTACCCATGTACTGACAAGGCCAAAAGTGTTAGCTTGCAGCAATTCTCAGTTCCTTCCAGGTTACCGGCCACTTAGATTTTCTATTGCTTCTTTAGCTAGATGTTGCAATTATCATTCATGTGCCCTCCTATCATTTTCCATTTCATCCTGGTTTCCAATTGTTTATGATAAAGTCAAATAAATTATTACCCCTTTTTTCTACTCTCTAGGGTTATGTCAAATTTCTCATTCCTAGTGCTATACATTTGTTTTCATTCTTCCTTTTTGGTCTGGATTATGGTAACTAGTATTTTATCCTGTTTACTGTGTGTTTTTCCCAAAAGATGTTTTTCATTTATTACTCAATTCTATTGTTATTCTTTGTCTTAATTCTCAATTTCCTGTCTTTATTTTTACTTCATTCTATTTTACATAGTTTTGTTTTGCCTTCCCCCTAACTTGCTGAATTGAATGATTAATCCACTTCTATTCTTTCTTATTTAGTAATGAGAGCTTTTTGAGGTAATGCATTTTCCTGAGTACAGCATCAGCTTTGATATGAAGCATGCTCATCATTACTACAGGCCAGATATTCCTCAATTATGGTTTGAATTTTTCAAGTGACTGCATTTTTTATTTCTTCAATTGAAAATCAAGAGATTTTCTATTTTGATTTGGTTGTTTTATTGGGGTTGTTTTATTTTTCAGTGTGAATGTAGCTCTTTTATTAGTTACTTTTGGTTTCAATGCATTGTGGTTAGAGAATGTACTCTGTACTCTTTCCTGAAATATGTCAAAGTTTCCCCTATATATAACCTAGTATACATTAGATCAGTGCAAAAGTAATTCAGGTCTTTGCTATTACTTTTACTGGCAAAACCACAATTACTTTTCTACTGACATAATGCTCAGTTTTTGAAATGCTTAATGCTAGAAAAGAAATCACATTTGCTCCTGATGATAGAGTTCATTACTAGTCTATACTAATAGACTAATCTTTATTTATTTTTGCCTATCTTAACTCTCAAGGACTAATGAGTGTCTCAACATTTCCCCTACAACTATGTTTTCATCAATTCTCTTATTTCCTGCAGTTTCTGCTTCATGCATTTCTACACTATGCTAGTTATTTCATAAGATTTATGACAGTTATCTTTTCAATGTGGAACATATTCATAACTTGTTTACCATTATTATCTGACTTTTGATTATCACTTGCACCATCACTGTCTGCTTTGGTCCACTGTTGTATCCTCAATCTCTATGGGTACCCGGTCAATAGTTAACACTTCATAGATCTCGGTTGAAAAAAGAAGATGCGAAAAAAGGAAGAGCGGGTAGAAAAAAGTATGCACTACATCTCATTTAATATAGTTTTTATTGACCTCAACATTTTCTGATATAATATCATAAACCCTGCTTCTTCTTGGGTGGTGTGTCTTTTGCAAGCAACTTAATGTCAATTATCAAATCTATTTTGTTTTAGTTGTATCTATTGTAGACAGTGTGTGGCTGGATTCAGCTTTTTGATCAAATCTGTGATTTTTTTTAAGATAAGGACTTAAACTCTTTTTTTTTTAAATTTATTTATTATTATTATACTTTAAGTTGTAGGGTACATGTGCATAACGTGCAGGTTTGTTACATATGTATACTTGTGCCATGATGGTGTGCTGCACCCATCAACTCGTCATTTACATCAGGTATAACTCCCAATGCAATCCCTCCCCCCTCCCCCCTCCCCATGATAGGCCCCGGTGTGTGATGTTCCCCTTCCTGAGTCCAAGTGATCTCATTGTTCAGTTTCCACCTATGAGTGAGAACATGCGGTGTTTGGTTTTCTGTTCTTGTGATAGTTTGCTAAGAATGATGGTTTCCAGCTGCATCCATGTCCCTACAAAGGACACAAACTCATCCTTTTTTATGGCTGCATAGTATTCCATGGTGTATATGTGCCACATTTTCTTAATCCAATCTGTCACTGATGGACATTTGGGTTGATTCCAAGTCTTTGCTATACTCTTTTTATTTTATATTATAAAATATATGTTTGGGCTTACTTTCATCTCTTTTAAATAAATTATTCTTTACTTTCCACTACTACATGATTTGTTTAACTTACTTTGCCTTATGTTTCTTTTCATTGTCTATTTCCCTTTCGTTAATCATTAACTTTATGTGTGTGGGTGTGTGTATATATATTATATATACGTATATATACACACACACATATATATATTATTTTACTAGTTTACCCTAAGTGTCTGTGTGTGTGTGTGTGTGTGTATATATATATATAATTTTGCTAGTTTACCCTAAGTATTTGAGAGGTGTATATATCTCTCTTTAATTTTTACTTAGGGTAAACTCGTAAAATAATTTATAAATAAAATGTTTTAACTTATATTTCCAAATTTATCAACTTTAGAAATAAAATAATATTGATAACTTCCACCTATGAAAGATAAAATTTAGTCTGCTTACATTTCCTTTCTCTTCTTTAAATTTTTGTTTGCATTTTATAGGGGCAAGAAGAATCTCTCAATCTATTATCGTGAAATTATCTTTTAAACTTTAGGGATTTTTATATTGTAGCTTTTTTTTCAAGAAGTGTAATTCTTGCTTTGTGATTATAATATCACAGTTATTTCAAGTTTATTTTTGAATTTAAATAGAATTAATGTGCACTCCCAGTTTGTATCTATTCTAGGTTTTTAATTTTGATTCTTCTTTTTGCCATCTAAAGCAATCCACATCAGCACCATTGGGTAGAAACACAATGCAAACTGTGTATGTAATTTTAACTTTTTTGGTAGCACATTAACAAAAGTAAAAAAAAAAAAAAAAGATGAAATTAATTAAATATTTTACTTAACCCAATATATCTAAAGTATTACAATTTCAATGTATAACCAATATAAAAATTAATGAAATATTTTACTTTTTTTTAATACTAAGTCCTCAAAATCTGCTGTGTATTTTACTTCTATAGCACATCTCAACTCAGTCTAGTTACATTTCAAATGGTCAGTAGCCAATATGGTGAGTGGCTACCCTCTTGGATAGCACAGGTATAGATGGTGGAATACACAGGAAATGACAATATTATTCAGGTTCTTAGCCCATGGCCTTCCATCCCAGAGTCCCAGGCTACAGAGATCAATGGCTCAGCCTATCACAGTTCTCACGAAGCACACCAGCTGGGAAGCTCTGGGCTACGTGACTCTTCAAGTAGTACTTCTAGAAAGTGGCTCTTTTAGGAAGTGGTTAATTAAGAAAGTGTTTCTCAAGCTTTAACGTGCATATGAATTACCTGGGCATCTTATTAAAATGTAGACTCTGATTCAGCAGCTTTGGAGTGAGCCCTGAGTTCTGCATTTTTAATAAGCCCCTAGAGAATGCTGGTTCTCAGAAAACACTTTGAGTAAGAAGGGATTGGGTTCTACAGGGTTTGGTGGGGTCCAGGAATTTTCATTTCTAACAAGTTGCCAGGGGAAGGCGATGTATTAGTCCTTCCACCACACTTAGGATAGCACTGCTCTAAGGTTCATTTGAATTCTGAGTCTACCTTTCAGAACCTGTCTCAACCATCTGTAAAATTCCTTGGAGCCCAGATTTGAGGGCGTCAACAGGTGCAAATCACCAGAAAGGAGAATCCTTACATCCACCTGTCTACCTGAGGTTTTCTCCCTCGCCTGCCTGAGGCCCCAAGTTCCCGTACCCCATACTTACTCAGCTTTCCCGGGGTCAGGGGACACTGCGGACCCTGGAAACCACCCCAACTCTCCAAAAGAGGCCGCACCGAGCGCCTGAGCGCAGTAACCGCGCGCCTCTCAGGCGCCCGCGGCGCAGTTGGATGGAGCGCGCGCCGGAAGCCCAGGCCCGCGCTGCGCAGCTTCAGGTGGGTGCCCCGAGCAAACGCTGCGTGCTCTGAGAGACTCGTTTAAGCCGGCGCTGACCCGTGCCCTTGGCCGGGTTCTTCCCTGGGGCTTTTAACTCTTCACAAATTTTAATGTGAGTGTCCAGAGACGCTCCAGCTGTTTGCTGGCTTTGTTTTGTTTCAGAGAAGCCGCTGTCTGCCAAATGAACTTAGGAAGTCAGAATTTCTCAGAAACCAACGGCAATCTTTGCTGGAGGCCGAGCTGCGATCACTTTTACTACTTGGGCAGAGGACTCGCCATTTGGCTCCAAATTTCCCAATTTCTCAGAGGCAGCCTGCAGAGAACCAGCGAAAATGCCCAAGGAGGAGCAAAGTCCTGGGGGAAACCCGATAAGAGAGAAAGTAAGGCACCCCTGATGCTAAAGGCAGCAGGAGTTTTATCCAGCAACTTCTAGAAAGGGCATGATGGGGAAATGGAGCAGGCAACAAAAATGAAGATGTGATTTTTAGTACATAGATCATAGTGAAGAACTTGGAAAGCATAGACTATTCATACATGCATGGCTTATTTTTTGTTTGGTTTGTATGGACATGTACTCAGGTTGAGATTTTATATTACATATATGTGTATCACCCGCCAGTAAAGGTACTCCTAGCTTGAGTGGTTAAGTTCAATCAATCCATTGCTTCAGCCTGCTAGCTTCTTCAGGCTGTCTGTGAAGAGATATGTTACAATTACTTACACTGATGAAAGTTTATTAAAAGGTTAAGAGGAAACATGAGTGATGAGAGGTCACCCTTGCTCAGCAAGAACACGATTCTGAGATTGCTTCTGAAGTTAACTAGGAAGTTTCAAAGTATGTCTTAGAAAGAATGGGTTGGAAGAATGAAGAGAGGGAAGTGTAATGAGGACTGTCAGGATTTTATCCTTTTGTTATTTAATGTTTTTTACAAAGAGAACACAAATATGTTTAAACCAAAAACTGTTTTTTGTTGTTGTTTTTCATTAATAAGAAAAAAATGATGTAAGTTGAAAATGGTTTTTCTAAAAAAAAAAAAAAAGTGTATTTTATCTATTTTGAATCCACTTGGAATAGTCAGGGTTATGGGGTGTTCTGCACAGAATATCCTGAAATCCTGGATTTGAATGCCTAGACTCACCCTTCAGTATCAATGAGTCTCAGATTTGTCGAGGTTTTAATGGAAAATGTGCCATTGGTCACCAGAGTGAAGCCCAGAGAGAGTCTATGGGCTGGAATATCAGGAAGCTAGAGTCTGGGGGGACACAATATACATCTATTTCACATTCATGCCTGGCCCAGACCAAAACTTTGCTACTGTGATGTCCACATACCCTCAGTGTGTAAAGATTTATGAATTGAGATATCCTTCCCCAACCAAGAGTAATGCCCCAAGGGAGAAAGGAGGCCTACTTTATACTTCAGGAGAAGGGCGGGGTTTTTTCTTCACAATTAGGGTAATATCCAAATAGTAATGAAGCCAAAAAGAAGTTGTGGGTTTGTGTTTTGGGGGTTCTTTTGTTGTTTAGAGACTTCTCTAGAAAGTATTATTCTAGAAATGTTTTTATTTGCAATACAATTATGATTTAACTTTCACAATCATGAAATAAAAGTGGCTCCAGGAATCTACAACTTTTCCACAGATTTTAACATTTCCTTTCCTTTCTTCTGCTTATAAAATTGAAACAAGGATTTCCCTAAAGAAATCATAATGTGAAATTTATTCACTATTGAGAATTGCATTTATTCCATTAAGGATACATTAACTTAATTTTCTTCAGAAAGCAGAAGTTTGGAGCTTAACGTCTGAAGGAATTCAGGCACTAAAAGTGCCAACTTTTCAATTTTCTAACACGGAACACAATTGGACTTACATTACTTTGACTTGGTTTTCACTTTCCATTTTCTCTAGAAAATAAAAAGGTATTGAATAAAAGAAAAGTAATCCAGAATTTCAAAAGTGTGGAAAAGACATTAAATTTTTTTTCAGGCTTCATCATTAGTCACATTTGTCTTTTATTAACCGAACCTTCATGATCTATATTTTCTGCAGCTGTTTTAAATAAGGAACTAACATCAGAGTAAGAGATAGCAAATTCTGCTCTACCCTGAACTCGTTGATTCCCACTGGGAAATATTGATGGTATATTTGAAAATGTGAAAACCGTACTATCAGAAATATGCAAGGTGATTTTGGATGTGAGATGATTTAAATGGAAATATGATTAACTTTCTCACTGATGTAATCAGAATTATTAAAAGATAAAATAACATTTTTCTTACATGTGACTCAGTGACCCTTGGTCATTCCTATATACCAACAGATAAAAAGTAACGATTAAAATGCATTATCGATAACTGAAGCCAAATACTTTCCTCTCTGTGTACTAAATAATATTGGAATATAGTATACTTTACTTTCTCTATGTTTAAGCCATGCTGAAAATAAGCAAAAATGACTTAACTACTTGCTTTAAGAAATACTTGCTCCTAATAGACAAGGCTGTAACTAACCAAAGAGGCTTACTTACCTATGTCAACCAGCTTGCTCTAGAAGACTTGTTTCAACTCCTTCATCTCCCTGTGTCCCAACAATTCAAAGATATTATGTCATGAACTCTGCCAAACCCAAACAGTTTGCTGTCTTGCAAAACCTACCTGAAATTCACTCAATCTAAGACCTAAACCCTATAAATATCCTCCCTGAGTTCCTTTCTGAGACACTACTAAGACTGTCAATGTTGTATTTACCTTTACTGCAGTAAGTTGGATCAACGTTTTCTTATGGTCTTCTGGAAAACACAACAGTTGGCAGCACACTGTAATCATGGCTTATTACTTCATGTTACAGCATCACAGTGGAAGGTGAAGCCAACAGTGTGTGGGTGGTTGGGGGTGGTATAGTCAATAAAGTCTTAATGAGAGGGTGACATGAGAGGTGGGTCTGAAAAAGTCCTAAGTTCAACTCTGCAAGACTGGGGAGCCATGTCTCATGAGGAGAAACCCTCCACCTCCAACAGCAATTGGAACCAGAAAGCAATGTCTGTACTGGATAGCCATCTGATTTTTTTTTTTTTTTAATTCCTGAAGTTACATTCCCTTCCCCTTCCTAGGAAACATTTATTCTGCCTCTACAATCCAAAGACAAATGCTGTTTTGTCAGGATCCCACCTCCCTAGCCACAGTTCTTTGGGGATGGCCCTTGACCCAAGTTTGGCCAGTTAGCCCTAGGATCCCAGGTTCAAAAAAAATGAGTTTCCATTCCTCAGAAGATAAATGTGACCCTGAAGGTTGATGGAAACAACATTCCAGTCTTTGTGAAAAAAGTCTATCTAAGGATTAGAGTTGACATGCAGAGAAGAGAGATGGAGAGCTTCAGGGGGTGTTAGAATCGCAAATTCTAGTTATCTTTAATATTTTGTCCTTCCCTCAAGGTGTGCACATTGGTAAGGAAATAGCCCTCCTTGGCCTAACCTAATTAAGCTGTGTTTCATTCAATAAAATATAATTGCTATTCACCTAGTTAATCTTGGTTGCATTAGTGAAACCATATCTTACTCATTTTGGTATCTCAGAACCATCCTGAAGTAACATAAAAATAAAAGAGCACCACAATAGGAAAAGTAAATAGTAATATTATCCGTTTCCATTTGAGATAAAGAGCTAACCACAGGAAACTTCAGAATATCTCATGTCCCGCTCAATGAATGAAGCCACATACTTAAGTACATTCCACATACAAGGTTCAACAACCACTGCTAAGCAAATGGACAAGTTCTCAGTACATCAAGTCACCAAGGAGGGCTTGTAGAAGTAGCTCAAATTTCAAAGAACATGCAATGCCTCAAACCAATGCTGTTGGGATATTAAAATTAATAATGAAAGAAATGGTTAAGGCTAATTCAGTGGTACAAGTTAAATCTTAAAGGAGCCGCCATAACCTGATGGGTTCTGAACCTGTTTTCTGGCTTTTGTTTTATTAGGTTTTGATGAAGTCAGGCTTGAGATTATATTTTCCCAAATGGATTGTGTCTCAAAGCCAATAGTTTTTTTAAAAATGCATATGTATAGGCCCAACTTAAGGCCAATTAATTCAGAATCTCTGGGGAATGGTGCCAGAAATTTGGATATTTTTAGGCTTCAGCATTGATTCATTTGAGCAGGAAGAGTTGAGCAACCCTAATTCAAAGAAATGGTTCACATACTCAAATGTGCAAAACCCTCATTAACAAACCACAATGCCCATTCATTTTGTCCTTGTTATGAGTAGGTCTTTCCACTGAAATCACTTCCATTATGTGAATCCTATAACTGCTACTTCTACCTTTGAAACACTCTACCTGAGTGTTTATTATTGCTGCCTCACAAATAAACACTGGCTTGGATGTCAAGAATCCAGAGAAACTAATATAGACCTAGGGATTTATATACAAGCAAATAAAAGATGTAAAAGAAATGCCAAGCTGGGCGCGGTGGCTCACGCCTGTAATCCCAGCACTTTGGGAGGCTGAGGTGGGCGGATCTTGAGGTCAGGAGATCAAGACCATCCTGGCTAACACAGTGAAACCCCATCTCTACTAAAAATACAAAAAATTAGCCAGGCACGGTGGCCGGCGCCTGTAGTCCCAGCTACTCAGGAACCTGAAGCAGGAGAATTGCTTGAACCTGGGAGGCAGAGCTTGCAGTGAGTCGAGATTGCACCACTGACTCTAGAGTGAGTGACAGAGCCAAACGAAAAAAAAGAAAAAGAAAATAGAAATGCCAAATGCTCTGGGTCCTTTTCTGCTGATTTTACTTGGTATTCTTGGGAAACTTATTTCCTTTCTGATTTATTGAGTAACTAAGATCTTTGTTTACATATCTGAATTTTTCATTATTCCTTCCTGAACCACCAAACATCTGTCGAGCATAAGCATGAAATTCTGTAAACATGTCCCTGAAGGATATTAAATAACAAGAAATTTCAAGTCCTCAATGTTAATTCTACTGTATATATCCAATTACTAAGTGATACATTGGCGAGATGTTATGACTTGGTGCTCGCTGTAATTATTCCAGCTGTGTACACCTGAAATTTCGGTGCTGTGCTGCCTTCATTCCCTAAAAGGAAAAACAAGACAAGAAACAATTAGAAAAGGAAATGTGGATAAGTCAATGAGTGTTGGTGTTTTGGCCATCACATAAATCTGCAAGATGTCTTTAGTGGATGATTAACAGTTTTTGTTGTTGTCCTTGTTAGAAAAGATTTTATAAAAAGATTCCAAATTTTATAAAAAGATTCTCAAATTCAAATGTGTAGAAAATATAAAACAAATGAAATTTCTATTACTATCACCCAGAAACTTGGGTGAGAATTTATAAAAATAAAGTTAGTTTTAGCAATCAAGGTCATGGTTCAGATTTTACACTTCCAAGGAGCAGTTGAAGTCCTTTTAATTCAAGTATATTTTCAACAGCCCAGAGGGACAATTCTAAAACTCTTGAAAAATTTTTTTAAAATTTTTGGGTATATAGTAGGTGTATATATTTATGGGGAACATCAGATATTTTGGTATAGGCATGCAATGTGTAATAATTGCATCAGGGTAAATGTGGTAGCCATCACCTCAAGCATCTTTCTTTTGTGTTACAAGCAATCCAATTACTCTCTTAGGTGTTTTTAAATGTTCAACTAAATTATTAATGACTACATAAACAGAACTAAAGACAAAAAACACATGATTATCTCAATAGATACAGAAAAGGCCTTTGATAAAATTCAACATCCCTTCATGTTAAAAACTCTCAATAAACTACATATTGAAGGAACATATCTCAAAATAATGAGAGCTATATATGACAAACCCACAGCCAATATCATACCGAATGGGCAAAAGCTGGAAGCATTCCCCTTGAAAACCGGCACAAGACAAGGATGCCCTCTCCCACCACTCCGATTCAACATAGTATTGGAAGTTCTGGCCAGAATAGTCAGGCAAGAGAAAGAAAAAAGGGGTATTCGAATAGAAAGAGAGGACATCAAATTATCTTGGTTTTTAGATGACATGATCCTTTATCAAGAAAACTTCATCATCTCAGCCCCAAATCTTCTTAAGCTGATGAGCAATTTCAACAAAGTCTCAGGATACAAACTCAGTGTACAAAAATCGCCACCATTCCTATACAACAACAACAGGCAAGCAGAGAGCAAAATTGTGAATGAACTCCCATTCACAATTGCTACAAAGAGAATAAAATACCAGAAATAAAGCTAATAAGGGAAGTGAAGGACCTCTTCAAGGAGAACTACAAACTACTGCTCAAAGAAATCAGAGATGACACAGACAAATGGAAAAACATTCCATGCTCATGGATAGGAAGAATCAATATCATGAAATGGCCATACTGCCCAAAGCAATTTATTGATTCAATGCTATTCCCATTAAACTACTGTTGACATTTGTTACGGAATTAGAAGAAACTATTTAAAACTTCATATGAAACAAAACAAATCCAAAAAATGCCTGAATAGCCAAGACAATTCTAAGCAGAAAGAACAAAGCTGGAGGCATCATGCTACCCAATTTCAAACTACACTACAAGGCTACAGTAACCAAAACAGCATGGTACTTGTACAAGAACAGACACATAGACTGGAACAGAATAGAGAACCCATAAATAAGACCACACACTTACAACTATCTGATCTTCAACAAACCTGACAAAAACAATGAGGAAAGGACTCCCTATTTAATAAATGGTGCTGAGAGAACTGGCTAGCCATATGCAGAAAATTGAAACTGGACCCCTTCCTTACACCTTATACAAAACTTAACTCAAGATGGATTAGAGACTTAAATGTAACATGCAAAACTATGAAAAACCCTGGAAGAAAATCTAGGCAATATCATTCAGGATATAAGTGAGGCAAAGTTTTTATGAAGACACCAAAAGCAATTGCAACAAAAGCAAACATTGATAGTTGGGATCCAATTAAACTAAAGAGCTTCTGCACAGCAAAAAACAAAACAAAAACTATCATCAGAATGAACAGACAACTTACAGAATGTGAGAAAATTTGTGCCATTTATCCATCTGACAAAGGTCTAATATCCGGAGTCTACAAGGAATTTAAACAAATTTACAAAAAACAAAAACAAAACAAACAAAAAGCTCCATTAAAAAGTGGGCAAAGGACATGAACAGACACTTCTCAAAAGAAGACATTCATGTGGCCAGCAAACATATGAAAAGAAGCTCAACATTATTGATCATTAGAGAAATGAACATCAAAACCACAATGAGATACCATCTCATGCCAGTCAGAATAGTGATTATTAAAAAGTCAAGAAGCAACAGATGCTGGTGAGGCTGCAGAGAAATAGGAACACTTTTACACTGTTGGTGGGAATGTAAATTAGTTCAACCACTGTGGAAGGCAGTGTGGCAATTCCTCAAAGATCAGGAAGCAGAAATACCATTTGACCCAGCAATCCCATTACTGGCTATATACCCAAAGGAATATAAATCATTGTATTATAAAGATACATGTGTGCATATGTTCACTGAAGTACTATTTACAATAGTAAAGACTTGGAATCAACCCAAATGCCCATCAATGATAGACCGGATCAAGAAAATGTGGTACATATACATCATGGAATACTATACAGTCACAAAAAAGAATGAGATCATGTCCTTTGTGGGGACATGGATGGAGCCGGAAGCTGTTATCCTCAGCAAACTAACACAGGAACAGAAAACCAAACACCACATGTTCTCACTTATAAGTGAGACCTGAATGATAAGAACAGATGGACACATGGAGGGGAATAACACACACTGGGGCCTATCGGGGGTGACGAGGGGAGTGGGAGGGAGAGCATCAGGAAGAATAGCTAATGGATACTGGGATTAATACCTAGGTGATGGGTTGATCTGTGCAGCAAACCACCATGGCACGCATTTACCTATGTAACAAACCTGCATATTCTGCACATGTACCTGGGAACTTAAAATAAAAGTTGAAGAAAAAAATATATATATCTAAATGTCCATCAACAGACAAATGGATAAAGAAAATGTAGTACATACACACAATGGAGTACTAATCAGCCATGATTAGTACATATATATATATGTGTATATATATAAATAAAATAATCCCAGCACTTTGGGAGGCCAAAGAGGGGTGGGTCATCTGAGGTCAGGAATTTGAGACCAGCCTGGCCAACATTGTGATTTGCTACTACATTTGTATTTGCTACTAAAAATACAAAAATTAGCCAGGTGTGGTGGGGCATGACTGTAATCCCAGCTACTTGGGAGGCTGAGGCAGAAGAATTGCTTGAACCTGGGAGGCGGAGGTTGCAGTGCACCAAGATCACACCACTGCACTCCAGGCTGGGTGACAGAACTAGACTCCATCTCAAAACAATTAAATTAAATTAAATTAAATTAAATTAAAACAGGCAGAAATAATTATTAGTGACTATAATCACCTGTTGTGCTATCAATACTAGTTCTTTTTCATTGTTTCTATTTTTTGCACCAATTAACCATCCCCACTTCCTCCACTCCACTCCACCCCCACTACCCTTCTCAGCCTCTGATAATCAGGTAATCACCTTTCTACTCTCTATCTCCATGGTTCAATTGTTTTAATTTTTAGCTCACACAAAAGTTTGTTTTTCTGTGCCTGGTTTATTTTCAGTTCCATCCATGTTGTGGCAAATGTCAGGATCTCATTCTTTTTCATGGCTGATTAGTACTCCATTGTGTGTATGTACTACATTTTCTTTATCCATTTGTCTGTTGATGGACATTTAGTTTGCTTCCAAATCTTGACTATTGTGAACAGTGCTGCACAAAAACGTGGGAGTGCAGATATCGTTTCAATATACTGATTTCCTTTCCTTTGGGTTTATACCAAACAGTGGGGTTGCTGGATTGTATAGTGGCTCTATTTTTAGGTTTTTGAGACAACCTCCTGTAGGTTTCCTGCAATTCTGTAGGTTGTTTCTTCACTTCGTTGATTGTTTCCTTTGCTGTGCCGAAGCTTTTTCACTTGATGTGATCCCATTTGTCCATTTTTGCTTTGGTTGCCTGTGCTTGGGGGGTATTACTCAAGAAATCTTTGCCTAGTCCAATGTCCTGGAGAGTGTCCCCAATGTTTTCTTTTAGTATTCTTATAGTTTGAAGTCTTAGATTTAAGTGTTTAATCCATTTTGATTTGATTTTTGTATATGATGAGAGATAGGGGTCTAGTTTCATTCTTTTGCATATGAACATCCAGTTTTCCCAGCACAATTGGTTAAAGAGATTGTCTTTTCCCCAATGTATGTTCTTGGCACCTTTGTCAAAAATGAGTTTACTACAAATAGATGGATTTGTTTCTGGGTTTTCAATTCTGTTCTGTTCCATTGGTCTATGTGTCTGTTTACAATGCCAGTACTATGCTTTTTTTTTTTTTTTTTTAACTATAACTCTATAGTATAATTTGAAGTAAGGCAATGTTATTCCTCTCATTTTGTAGTTTTTGTTCAGGATAGCTTTGACTATTTTGGGTCTTTTGTGGTTCCATATGAGTGTCTGGATTGTTTTCCTCTATTACTGTGAAGAATGTCATTTGTATTTCGATAGGTATTGCATTGAATCTATAGATTGCTCTGGGTAGTATCGACATTTAACAATATTAATCCTTCCAATCCATAAGCATGGAGTATTTTTCCATTTTTTTGGTGTCCTCTTCAATTTCTTTCATTAATGTTTAACAGTTTTCTTTGCATAGATCTTTCATTACTTTGATTAAGTTAATTCCTAGGTGTTTATAAGTAGCTATTATAAAAGGGATTATTTTCTTGATTTCTTTTTCAAATTGTTTGCTGTTGGCATATAGCAATGCTACCAATTTTTTGTTGTTGTTGATTTTGTATTCTGCAACTTTACTTAATTTGTTGATCACTTCTAATAGTTTTTTTAGTGGAGTCTTTAGGTTTTTCCAAATATAACATCATATCCTCTGCAAACAAAGATAATTTGACTTTGTCCTATCCAATCTGGATGTCCTTTATGTCTGATTGCTCTAGCTAGGGCTCTTAGTACTATGTTGTATAACAATAGTGAAAGTGGACATCCTTGTCATATTCCAGATCGTAAAGGGAAGGCTTTCAGTTTTTTCTCATTCAGTATGGTACTAGCTGTGGGCCTGTCATATACAGCTTTTATTATGTTGAGATATGTTCCTTTTTATGCATTCCTGTGGTAAGTCCTACTTGTTCATGATGAATGATCTTTTTAATGTGTTGTTGAATCAGTTTGGTAGTATTTTTTTGAGGATTTTTGCATCAATATTTATTAAGGATATTGGCCTGTAGTTTCCTTTTTTTCGTGTGTCTTTTTCTGGTTTTGGTATCAGGATAATACTGGCCTTGTTGAATGAGTTTGGAAATACTTCCTTTTCCTCTATTTTTTCTAAATAGTTTGAGTAGGACTGGTATTAGTTCTTCTTTAAATGTTTGGTAGAATTCAGCCGTGAAACCATCAGGTCCTGGGCTTTTCTTCACTGAGATATCTTTTATTACAGCTTTGATCTCATTACTTGTTATTGGTCTGTTCAGGTACTGGATTTCTTCATGGTTCAATCTTGGTAGACTGTATGTGTCTAGGAATTTATTCATTTCTTCTAGATTTTCCAATTTATTGGCATATTGTTGCTCAGAGTAGTCACTAATGATCCTTTGAATTTCTGTGGTATCAGTTGTAATGTCTTCTTTATTCATTCTGATTTTATTTATTTTCGTCTTCTCTCTTTTTTTCTTCCCCTGGCTAAAGCTTTGTCAATTTCATTTATCTTTTCAAGAAACCAACTTTTCATTTCATTAATCTTTTGTATTGTTTCTTCATTTCAATTTTATTTATTTCCACTCTGATCTTTATTATTTCTTCTACTAATTTGGGGTTTGGTTCGCTCTTGCTTTTCTAGTTTTTGAGATGCATCATAAAGTTATTTATTTGAAGTTTTTCTTTTTTGATGTAGATGCTTATAGCTTATATCTGTAAACTAGCTATTAACTTCCCTTTCGGTACTGCTTTTGCTGTATCTCGTAGGTTTTGGTATGTTGTGTTTCTATTACCATTTGTTTCAAGAAATTTTTCTGTTTCCTTCTTATTTGAAACACTGTTTTACTCCTGACTGAAGAGCAGAATCCTCTACTGAGCGGATACTCTTGACCACCACCCACTTCACCAAATCAATCGTGTTTGTGTGAAGAGAGTGACACCTGATTTTGCTTATACAGAGACCACACAGTGAGGAATCCAAGGGTTGTCCTGATAAAATCTCTTCAGAGGAAAACCACACATTAGAAAACATTTATTCATCATGTCCACATGAGGTTCCATAATAAGATAATTTATTTGACTTTTAAAAATTTAAGATGGTAGAGCTCATGTCAAGCATTCTTAGCATAGTGTGTATAAATAAATACATACATACATACATACATACATACATAAAAAATATCATTGCCACATTGTGGTTGGGGTTTTCAGAAATTTTCTAATCAAGAAGATAATAAGTTATTTTCATGAATCAAGACAAATGAGGGTTTCATCTAAGCCCTCCTAACTGAACAAACAAGATATGGTTTTATGGACACTTAGTAAAGGAAGACTCCATCTCAAAAAAAAGAAGAAAGAAAAGAAAAGCTCTCTTGCATCTAAATTTTCTCCTTACTAGTATTGGAAATGTCAATGACCATGACTCCTATAACCAAATGTCTTGAATATTATTCAATATCTCAAGACTTTGCTGCTTATGTCTTCTGAGCAATGCTATCTAACTTCAATAGGCCTTCACTGCCATTTCACAAGCTTCTTATTTGTTCTATTCTGATTTTACTGAATTTATCACATCTATTTCAAACTTTCTGTACCAATCAATCTCTTAAACCTCACATCATCTTTGTCAATTTCCTAATAAGAAATAGTAGCAAACAATATTGGCTTCCTACTCAAAATTCACTATGCCATTCTTCTGCACTAGCAGTGTTTGAGTTTTGTTCAAGTATCTACCCTCTGTGTGAGAGTATACTTAGGGAAATTGACCCTATTGCCAACTCAGTTTAAACCAAGTAGTTTATGTTAGTCCTATTCTTGCCAGTCTGCATGTGAAATTCTTCTAGCCAATTATACACAAAGGAAAGTCCAAACATTTTTTCTTTTTATTTATACACACTGTGTATAAATAAGATAAGAACACTTGACATGAGCTCTACCTTCTCAAATTTTTAAGTGCACAATACGGTATCAGTAACTATAGGCATAATGTTGTATAGCAGATCTCTGGAACTTATTCATCTTGCATCACTGAAACTTTATACCCATTGAACAGCAACTCCCCATTTCCTCCTCCTCACAATTCCCTGGCAACCACCATTCTATTCTCTATTTCTATGTGTTTTACTATTTTAGATACTTCACAAAATAGAATCATACAGTATTTGTCCCTCTGTGATTGACATATTTCATTTAGAATAATGTCCTTTAGGTTCATCTATGTCATCACATATTGCAGGATTTCCTTTTCTTTTAGAGCTGAATAATATTTCATTGTATGTATATACCTCATTTTCTTTATCCATTCATCATTGATAGACATTTAGGATGTTTCCAGATCTTCACTATTGTGAATAATGCCTCAGTGAACATGGGAGTGCATATATATCTTTGAGATCCTGATGTTCATTCTCTTGGATGTATAACCAGAAGTAGAATTGCCAGATCATATGGTGTTTTGCTTTTAATTTTTTGAGAAACTGCCATACTGTTTTCCATGGTGGCTGTGCCATTTTACATTCCCACCAACTGTGTACAACAGTTTCAATTTCACCACATCCTCACCAACACTTATCTTTTGTTTATTTGATAACAGCTATGCTAACAAGTATGCAGTGACATCTCACTATGGTTTTAATTTGCATTTCCCTAGATGATTAGTGATGCTGAGCATCATTTCATGTCCTTGTGCCATTCATATTTCTTTTCTGAAGAAATGTCTATTCAGGTCCCTTGCCCAATCATGTTGTCATTAGTTTGGTTTACTTTAGTTTTGATTTTCATTTTTTTGTTTTTTGTTTTTTAATTTTTATTTTTGCTGTTGAATTGTAGGAGTTCCTTGTTTTGTTTTGGATTTTTTTTAAAGATATTAATCTCTTGTGAAATATATGGTTTGCAAATACTTCCTTCCATTCTGTAGGTTGCTTTTTCAATCTGTTGATTGTTTTCCTTGCTGTACAGATGCTTTTTAGTTTGATGTAGTCTCACTTATCTAATTTTGTTTTTGTTTTCTGTACTCTTGGTGTCATATCCAAGAATAATTGCTAAGCCCAATGTCATGAAGTATATATCTATGTTTTCTTCTAGTAGTTTTACAGGTCTAGGTTTTACATTTACATCTTTGATATTTGTGTATGGTGTAAGATAAAGGTTCAATTTCATTCTTTTCATGTGGATATTCAGCTTTTCCAACACCATTTATTGAAGAGACTATCTTTTCCCCATTATGTATTCTTGGCACCCTTGTCCAAGATCAACTAACTGTAAATATATGGGTTTACTTCTGGGCTATCTTTTCTATTCTGTTGGCTTATATGTCTGTTTTTATGTCAATGCCATACTATTTTGATTACAATAGCTTTATAGAAATCAGGAGGTATAATGCCTCCAGCTTTGTTCTTCTTTTTCAAGTTTTCTTTGGCTATTCAGTGTCTTGTGGTTTCATATGAATTTTAGGATTCTTTTCTCTATTTCTGTAAAAAAATTAATTGGAATCTTAATAGGGATTATATTGAATCTGTAGGTTATTATCAGCAGTATAGACATTTTAACAATATTAACTTGTTCAATCCATCAACATGGAGCATCTTTGCATTTATTTCTGTCTTCTTTAACTTTTTTTAATCAACAATTTATCTTTTTAGTGTACAAGTCTTTTACCTCTTTGGTTAAGTTTATTTTTAAGTATTGTATCATTTTAATCATATTATAAATGAAATTTTTTCTTAATTTCCTTTTCAGATAGTTTGTTGTTAATGTACAAAAATGCAAATATTTTTGTACATTGATTGTATAACTGTACTGTCTTTGTTTATTAGTTCTAACAGGTTTTTGTGGGGTCATTGAGATTTTCTACATAAGAGATAATGTCATATACAGATAATTTTACTTCTTTTTTATTTATTTACTTATTATTGATACAAAATATTTTACATATTGATGAGGTACATGTGAGTATTCGTTACATACATAGACTACAATGATCAGGTCAATTTGGGTATCCATCACCTTGGGTATTTATCATTTCCATGTGTTGATAACATGTAAAGTCCTCTCTTTTAGCTGCTTTGAAATATATAAAACCTTGTTGCTAACTATAACCGCCCTATTCAGCTCTCAAATATTGAGGCTTATTTTTTCTATCTAACTGTATGTTTATCTCACTAAACGACTTCTTTTTTATTCCTTCCTCCTATCCACACACTCTTCCCAGCCACTGATGTCTGTCATTCTGTTCTCCATCTTTATGAGATCAATTTTTTTTTTAGTTCCAACACATGAGTAAGAAATATGTGGCATCTGTCTTTCTGTGCCTGGCTTATTTCACTTAACATAATGACCTCCAGTTCCATTCATGTTTCTGCAAATGACATGATTTTGTTCTTTTATATTGCTGAATAGCAGTGTATATATACCACATTCTCTTTATCTATTGATCTATTGATGGTCATTCAGATTGATTCCATATTTTTATCTCTTTGTAGAATTCTTTAGGTTCATGTTATTTGGGATACATTAGGATTTGTGAAATGAAATTAGATGTCCATTTTCCTGCCCCAGATTTGGGTGGTTTTCATGCATTATTTCTTTAAATAAGATTTCTGTCCCTTTTTCTCACTCTTCTCCTTCTGGAACTCTTGAAATGCATATATTAGCTCCTGTGATGGTATCCCATAATTCCCTTATGATTTCTACAGTTTTTTATTTTTTTTTAATTTTTGCTCCTCTGATTGAAGAATTTCAAATTACTTGCCTTCAAGTTTGTTGATTTTTTTTCTGCCTAATTAAATCTACTGTTGAACCTCTCTACTGATTTTTTTTTAGTTCAGTTATTATATTCTTCAGTTCCAGAATTTCTGTTTGGTTCTTCTTTATTATTTTTATCTTTGTTAATATTCTCATTTTGTTTATGTAATGTGTTCCTGTTTCATTTAGTTATATATGTATGTTCTTTTCTAACTCACTGAACTATTTTAACACAATTATTTGAACTCTTTGTCAGGCAACTCACTGATCACTATTTTTTTTAGGTTCAATTAATAGAAATTTAGTTTGTCCTTTTGATTGTGTGGTGTTTTTCTGATTCTTCCTGTTTCTTGTAGCTTTGAACTTGTGTCTGTGTATTTGGAGAAACAGGTTCTCTCTCCCACTTTTTAGAGACTGGCTTTGACTAGGAAAGACCTTCACCATTTAACTTGGCTAGAGAGATTCTAGGCCTTTGTTCCTACTTGCCTTAGGCATCCAACCTTTTTTTTCCCAGAAGCCCATAATCTCTTGCTCTTTCTGGTATCTAACTGATTATGTTAATTCCATCAATGCTTTGTGGGAGGTGAGATGGAAGCTAGCCCCTTGGGCAATGCACTGAAAGGCTGGGTACACTGGGAGCATGTTCCACTCTTCCCTTTTTCCCTTGGCATAAACCCTCAGTCATACTCTCTTTTCTAGTCTTGCAGAGTCATGCCAGCCACAGGTGCCTTGGGCATCTAGACTATGCCAGTTTCTTCAGTGCTCTAGGGGCCAAAACCAGCCTCTTAAGGAGCATACTACAAGACCAGATACATTAGAGCCATACTTCATTTCTCCCTCTGTCCTGGAGGAGAGACCTCAGTTCTACACCTTCTCCATTATCCCCAGAACAATGCTGGCTGCAGGAAAGAGCCTGTCTGGTAGCTTCCCCAGGCATCCAGGTTATCCCAGTACTTTCAACACTCCGTTGAGGTGAAACAGAAGCTAGCTCCTTAGGGAGTGCACTGAAAATCAAGAGAAATTGACACTTGCCCCCTCTCTTTCCCTTCTTTCCAGAGAGGAGTTGCAATCTCTCTAAATGCTTAGCTGCATTGGCTTGGGGGAAAGGCTGACATAGGTAAAGTAAAATTGCTCTTCTTCACCAAAACAAAATACTTGTTTTCTTCACCAAAACAAAATACTTGTTTTGGTGAAGCTGATTCCAATTTTGTATTCATCTGGGGTACTGCAGCTGCTTAACTGGATTCTGGACTTCCGTATTTTGTTACTTATATCATTAACAAACTTATGTTTCTGTTGGGGGACAAGGACTAGGACTTTCTATTATGGCACCTTTTGACATCACTTTCCACTTTCTCTTTTTTAAAAAGATATATTCTATTTTCTTCTCCTGGCATTATCACAGTCAAGTGAGATGCTTGTTGCTACAGCAGGGATCTTGTGATTAGCTTGATGATTAATGGAGAAAACCTGGAACTTGGATGATGTCATTGAGCAGATGCAGCTTGTAGCCTGTGGCACCCCTTCTCTTGGACTTCTTGTTATCTGAGACAATAAATATCCTTATTAAAACAGTCAGCTAGGTCAGGGTTTTCCATGACTTGCTGCTTGAGAGCATCCTAACTGAAACAATACTTTGATATTGCTTTACCTAAACTGCTAAGGTTACTTAAACTGCTAAATCTCAGCCTTCATTGTCCTGAATTTTTACACAGTGTTAGATTTTCTTGGCCTCACCACTGAATGTTTTCTTCTTTGTTTTTGGAGAGATCATATATTCTAGGCTTTTTTGTGACATTTCTTCCTTGACTCCATGTCCTCCTTCAGCCTCCTACCTGTGGCCACATCAAAGTTCAATACCTGATCTTTGGCTCTGCTTCCCCTGCATGCTGAACCAATTTTCAGTTTAATCTTGCAATTCTGAGCATGTGTGTACAACCATCATGCCCACAAGACTCTGTTTCAGTTTTAGTCCCACATCTCCCACTGTCTGATTAACAGTTCCGTCTGGACATTCCATGACATCTCAATATTGACATATCCACAAGCAAGATTACAATCTTTCTCCAGAAGCCCAGTAACTCTGCAAGACTATTTCTCTTAGTGCCACAGATATTCTCCCAGAATCAAACTTCAAAGTCATTTTTTGTCGTGCTGTTCTCTACTGTCTGTAAAGATAGTCATCATGCATGAAGAACCCACTTAGGCTATCTATCACCCCTTTTGACTTGCCCTTCTGCCTCTACCTACATTGTTGCTACAGAATCTGCCATATTTATCCAAATGGCCCCCTGGCCACTATTCATTAGCTTAGAGGTAGAAACCTGACCCAAGCTATGGTCCCAATGATGGTTCATCTCTGAGGAATGGCAACTTAGATCACTCCCTTTCTGGTGGCCTAGACTTAAATTTGGGAGCTGTTAGTGACCAGGTTTTCTACCATATGGGTGGGATAAGTTGAAAAAGCCTGACTGAAGGGAGAGAAAAAGTAAGAATTGGCCAACATAGAGAGAGAGAGGAGCAGAAATTTTAAATGGAGAAAACATCTGATGGAGTTCTAAACTTGGTCCCAGTTGTTTCTGTAATCTAGCTTTAGCCCTCACCTTGAAGTCTACAAGGTATCCCCGAGTCCTTACAATGAAATCCCTTAGTTCAAACTCGGTTTTTGTTATCTGCATTAAAAAACACATATTTTGTGTAAGATCCTGCTGATATTTTCTTTGAAATATTGATTATTTTCTTTCCATTCTCTCCTGCTTTAAGTTCTCATCTCCAATTGACTCTTAACTACATTCCCTACCTCCAGTATCTTTGCTGCCCGATATGTCATGTGGTCCAATTCAAGGTTAACCTTCTTAAATATTGCTTTGCATATGCTATTCTCTTTCTGAAAAATCTTTCATGGATCTCTATTGCCTATATAATATAATACAATTTAATGTTTACTTGTACTTTGTATAACCAGCTATGCAAGGTCTTTGACGAAGTGGTTCATACACTTTTCAAAGTTCTTCCACATTTTTACAAATGTGAATCTTCTGTTTCAGCTAATTTTGTCTTCTAATTTTTTAGCATGTCATGCAAAATTTTATATCTTTCACTTTACTTACATTTTTTTCCTATTCTGCTTATTTATAAACATCATTTCTTTAATGCAGAATTCAGATTGTCTCTCTTTTTTTCTTTCTTTTTTTTTGACAAACTTCTGTTTGTCAAAAAATCATCTCTCTTTTGTGAACTTTGGAGTGGTAGAGTGCAATATTTATTCACAATCTTTTTCTTCTTCCACAACTTTGTCATGATTTACTGTGAGATAAGTATATTTCTCTACCTCCATTTATTTTGGGTTTGGCCAATGGAATATAAGCAAACACAACAGTACCTTTTTTTCTGGTTAAAGTTTTAAGAAGTATGGAGTTTCCACCAACCCTCTTGGCGCTTCACATGTTTGCCAGGTGAAGACCGTAATTCAGGTTGCCAGATGAAAATTCATGGAGCAGACCTGAACCCAAACAGAAGCTGATATCCGTCTCAGCCCAGCTGAGTCTAGCCCATAATCAGTTGGGCCATAGTTTAAAAGTCATGAAAAAGAGCTAAGTGTTTATTGTTTTAAACTACTGAGATTGTAGTGCAGGGGATTGCTTGTTACACGGTACTGTAACAGGAAAAATTACTCCATACTATGTTCTTAGTCTTTTGAACAAAGACATGGTTCTAAAAAGGGGTCTAAGCCTGCTTGACCATGGGTTGGGGTGAAGGCTGAAAACAATTTTTTTTTCCCCTCAGGTGAAGCACTGCTAGAGTCTCCTTATGGAGAATTGCTGTGTTTTATGAAATCTGGCATCGTCAAGGTAATTGTCAATGATGTGGTGTCCCTAAACAATTTGCAGAAATGATGGGAGATTATAGGTAGTGTGTGTCCCTCTCTGATTATGTGACTTGATGATTCTTCAGTTAGAGAAAATATTTCTCCAGTGTTTGGAGAGAGAACATGTTCATGAAATGCCTGCTCAAAAATGATTGAATTTCCTTTCCCACAACCTGTGTACTTTCTGACATGGGAACAAACACAGTCCCACTTTCTGTGATGGATGAGAAGGATATGGAAGATTTGAAATCCTAGCACTTTGGGAGGCTGAGGTGGGGAACAGCTTGAGCTCAGAAGTTCAAGACCAGACTGGGCTACATGGCAAAACACCATCTGTACCAAAACTACAAAAACTAGCTGGGTGTGGTGGCGCATGCCTGTTGTCCCAGCTATTCAGGAGGCTGAGATGGAAGGACCACTTGAACCTGGGAGACGGAGGTTGCAGTGAGCCGAGATTGCGCCACTGCACTCCAGCCTGGGTGACAGAGGGAGACTCAGTCCGGAAGGAAGGAAGAAACGAAGGAAGGAAGGAAGGAAGGAAGGAAGGAAGGAAGGAAGGAAGGAAGGAAGGAAGGAAGGAAGGAAGAAAGGTAGGTTGGTTCAAATATCACTTTCTGTTCCAGGCATGTTACTCAGTATGACTCCTAAGGGTCCTTCCACTCATGAAGGGATGCAGAATTCTGCCCATTTCTTCCTGTTATTGAAAACACATTATTGAGCAACTTCAATTGCCCAGGATCTTTTACCTTTGGGTAATTTGTGCTGTAAAACACTCCTAAAAGGTTCAGAATGTAGGGGCTCCAGGAACCTCCAGAAGATGTTGCATATGTATATTTGAAAATAGGAGAAATGGTTGACATTTTGTGTAAGAGGTAACTAGATGCCACCAGGCACCTTTCATTGCCCTATGTAGCCACGTTATTCTCTACTCCTCCCCTCTCCTACCTCATCAAGGTAGAGACTAGTACATGGAGAAAACTCACCAGAAAAACTTCAAGTGGGACAATAGGAACAGATGAAGGGTAGATACTCACAAGAGAAGATTACGTGAAACTTTGCATATTGAACAATAATACTTTTATCTATGCTCCATGTTTTGCTTCCATGAAAACATTAGCAGCATGCTATACTTCTCTTGGGCATGTGATTGGAGGATCTCATGCTTTGAAAATAGACTGGGCCAAGATTAAAACAAACAGAGCAGAAAAGATAACTGTTGGGGACTGGGCTTAATACCTAGGTGATGAAATAATATGTATAACAAACCTCCATGACATGTGTTTCCCTGTGTAACAAACCTTCACATGTATCCTCAAACCTAAAATAAAAGTTAAAATAATAAGAATAAACAAAAAAAAACCCAAAAAACTTTAGAATATGAGTATTGTGAGTTTTCTTAAGGAAACATCCCAGTCAAATCAACCCATAATATAGCCTACCTGAAGACTATACCCTCACTCTCTCTGTCATTTACACTCAAGGTGTCCAAAAAGTTTTTTAGTGACCTCCTCTTAAATTCAATCCAAGACTACCAATCACAGGACATTTGGGGGAAAAAAAAGACTAAACAATAGAGCAAAATAATAAACAGAAAAAAATAAATTAGGAAGAAATAGAAGTGATGCAAGAAGCAATGCAAGGAGACAACTGAAGGAAGATGTGGGACCAGAACTAATATCCTCAGAGAGATAAAAGAAGCAATCATATCCTTTACACAAGAAGAGAAAATTATTAAAAAGTAGTTTTACAAACAAAAAGGGCCCCTATAAGTTACAAATATGATATCAACAATAAAAAATAATAATTGGAATTAAATAAAGGAAATCCCAGAAAGTAGAATGACAATAAAAAAAAAAAAAAAAACAAAGTGCAAAGGAGATAGAGGAAAATTTTTGAAGAAAAAAGAAAATTAAAGAATCAATGTAGGCAATCCAATATCCAAGTAGTAGGAATTTCAGAAAGAGAGAACATAGAAAGTATAGGAAAAAATTATTTTAAAAGTAATTAAGAAAAATTTTCTGAACTGATGGACGTGACCACTTAGATGAAGAAGTCCTCTGTGAATCCAGTATAATAAATAAAAAACCACACACAAAAAAAGCATATCAAGGTGAAATTTCTGAACCCAAGTGATGAATTGTAAATCCTAAAGTCTTCAAGAAAGTAAAAGCAGGTCAAATACAATGGACCAGGAATTATAGTATCACCATTTTTCCCAACAATACTTTAGTTTAAAAAAAGACAAGGAAAAATGCTTTAGCAATGCTAAAGGAGATGTATATTTAATCTAGAATTGTAAACTTAAACTAAGAATTGATTGCAAGTAGAAAGTAAACACATTTTGGGGCTTTTATTGTTTCAAGCAAAGAAAATGGGGTTTTTTTGTTTTCGTTTTTTGTTTTTTCAAGAAAGGCTTGATCAACTGAGTAATTACTGTTGAAGGTCAAGTGAAAAGGGGATTTATTGAGCATAGGATTCAGCAACGTAGAAGTCTCTGATGCCCACAATTGGAGCAGTTTTGGTGGAGTATTGAGATGAAAGCTTGATTGGAGGGAAAAAAGAGGAGAATGAGAACACTTTCAGGAGAGTTTTATAAAAGGGAGCAGAGAAATGGGCAGCTTCATGAGAATGTAGCAAGGGATGAGTGCTTTTTTTTTTTTTAATCTGTGTGCTTAGTTTTTAAGATGAGAAAAATTATAGAATGGTAGGTTGCTGATACGAAAGACTTAGAAGAAAGAAAAATTGAGGACACGAGAGATAGTTGAAGTAGTCTCCCTGGGGAGGGCAGAGGGGAGGAGAGCTAGAGCACAAGTACAATGAATAGCCTTAGAAAAGAGAATTGGTGCCTACATCCAAGATGGCTAAATAGGAACAGCTCCAGGCTATAGCTCCCAGCGTGAGGGAGGCAGAAGACGGGTGATTTCTGCATTTCCAACTGAGGTAGCGGGTTCATTTCACTGGGGCGTGTCAGACAGTGGGTGCAGGACAGTGGGTGCAGCCCATGGAACAAGAGCCGAAGCAGGGCGAGGCATCACCTCACTTGGGAAGCACAAGGGGAAAGGGAATTCCCTTTCCTATCCAAGGGACACCATGACACACAGCACCTGGAAAATTGGATCACTCCCACCCTAATACTGCGCTTTTCCAAGGGTCTTAGCAAACGCCACACCAGGAAATTATATTCCGCACCTGGCTCAGAGGGTCCCACACCCACGGAGCCTCCCTCATTGCTAGCACAGCAGTCTGAGATC
>NW_012101876.1:4349142-4353269 GCF_000951045.1 Mandrillus leucophaeus | reverse complement strand
GTTTATTGTGGCACTATTCACAACAGCAAAGACTCGGAACCAACCCAAATGTCCATCAATGACAGACTGGATTAAGAAAATGTGGCACATATACACCATGGAATACTATGCAGCCATAAAAAAGGATGAGTTTATATCCTTTGTAGGGACATGGATGCAGCTGAAAACCATCATTCTCAGCAAAGTATCACAAGAACAGAAAACCGAACACAGCATGTTCTCTCTACTAGGTGGGAATTGAACAATGAGAACACTTGGACACAGGAAGGGGAACATCACACACTGGGGCCTGTCGTGGGGTGGGGGGAGAGGGGAGGGATAGCATTAGGAGATATACCTAATATAAATGACGAGTTAATAGGTGTAGCACACCAACATGGCACATGTATACATATGTAACAAAACTGCACGTTGTGCACATGTACCCTAGAACTTAAAGTATAATAAAAAATTAATTAATTAATTTTAAAAAAGAGAATTGGCAGTGCACCCACAGTTAGAGAGGAAAGGACAGAGCATACAGGTACACATTCTGTACAGTTGATAGGTAGGAATGGAAATGTGCTTGTTTTCTTCAGATTGCCTTTTTTTTTTTCTCATTGAAACAGGAAGTGAACTCATCAGCTGAGAATAAGGATGTCCTGGAAGTATTGGAAGTTTAAGAAGAAAGAAGGTTCTATTTGTTTATTTTATTTGTTCTGAGACAGGTTTCACTTTGTCACCCAGGCTGGAGTGAAGTGGTGCAATCTCAGCTCACTGCAACCTCCACCTCCTGGGCTCAAGCAGTCCTCCCACCTCAGTCACCCAAATAGCTGGGACTACAGGCGCACACCACCATGCCAGGGTAATTTTTATTTTATTTTATTTTATCTTATTTTATTTATTTTATTTATTTTTTTACCTCTTGTAGAGATGAGGTCTTGCTAAGTTGCCCAGTTTGGTCTTAAACTGCTGGGCTCCAGTGATTCTCCCGCCTCAGCCTCCCTAAGTGCTGGGATTACAGGTAAGTCACTGTGCCTAGCCAGTGAAGTTTTAAATCATCCTCTAGGTCATTATTTTCATACTTTAATGTGCACAGGAAATACCTGGGGACCTTGTTAAAATGCAGACTGTGATTAAGTGAGCTGGGGATAGAGATCCTGCATTTCTAATCATCTCTCAAATGTTGATGCTTTGGAACTATGAACTACATGTTGAGTAGCAAGAGGGAAGAAAAATGTAATTTCGATTTGCTGGCCAGCACCACTGGTCAACATAGTTTTTCATTTTCTCCCAGCCACACTCACTGCCTGATGCAGGTGGCAAGGATGTGGAGAGCTGTATTTTACCAAGGTGAAGTTTTCCAGATGAATATGGAGACAGAAAAGAGGGACAAGGAAGTTGAAGGTGCATATAAGGAAATGATTACGATGATTTCTAGAATCTAAGAAGTGGAGGCATGATGGGAAAAAGAGGCAGACTGTCAAAAGGCGACAGGATCAATGGATCATAGATCTCAGTGTGGTCTCTGGATACCAGTAGCAGTGAGGTGAAACAGTCAGACACCCAGATGCTTGGATTCAAGATAATGGAGTGTGCAGTATAGGTGATGACATGGGCCGTTGTGGGTTCTGGGAGTATTTAACCGAAGCAGGTAGGATCTTTGTTAAAAACCAAGGAGCTGAGAAGCCAGGATATTGGAAGGGTGAGCCACGTGGATACTGATATCATCAAGAATGAGGGAAGGAGGGAAGGGGTAGTGATGGAGAGAGTGACTGTGAGCCACGAGCTAAAATCTTTATGAAGTGACTGAGGAATCTGAAGGTATCTGAGGCTCACAGTGGGGATGGTGTAGCAGAATTACAATAGCATAAGAGTAAAAGTTAGGCCATTAAGGAGAAGTGAGAAACATCCTAGATGCAACGATAAGGATCCTTGCCTCTCTGCACGGTGGTATGAGTGATGTGAGAGAGAAAATGGCTCTCACCTGAGAGGCCTTATGGGAACATGGTTCTTTAGGAGTCCGGTGAGAACAAGCAATTGAGGAGAACCCTCACAGAGGAGGCCGAGGGCACAGAGGACTTAGCTGGTGACCGATAGAGCTTCAGGAGATGCAGTGAGAGGTTTGGGGTCTTTGGGAGCAGGAGGAAGGAGGAGTAGAAGAATTAAGGAATGTTCAGAGCCTCCTGAGGATGGGAGTCCAGGTGATGTTGGAAGACGCGAAGGTGTTGGCTTTCTGTGGTGACTGATATGAAAAGGGATAGAGGGCATGATAGGATAGACTGCAAGACTCCAGAGTAGATAGGATGGTGAATCCCTGAGTACTGGGGATAATGGTCTAGGAGCTTTGTGTCCATCTCCTCACGCCTCCCAGTGTCAGTACTAGAGCCAGGGAAGGGCTCCAGAATTCTTGGGCACTTCTAATATTTCCTACCCTATAAGAGTTTGACAGTTTTATTGAGTATAAAGTGAGAAGAGTGGCATGAAGTCATTTTACAAATGTAAAACATTATAATTATATGTAAAATAACTAAGCTTATTTACTCTTCCCTGGTGTTAATGAATGAATAGATTTTGCTTCTTAACAAGATGCAGTTACATTCTGAAACTTGGAATCTGCTGTGATCATCCTGTTAAAAACAATATTACATTTAAAAATAATAATAAAAAAATCAATGGAATTGGTGGGTTAGATTTGTGAGTGACCCTAGAGATGATTTAGCCCAGCTCCTTCATTTCAGAAAAGGTGAGTTTCTTTTGAGAGGCCAAGGAAGAAATGTTTGTGCTACAAACGCCTGCCCCTTACCCATTTAAACAAAATCCCCTGTCCCATTTTTACTGTTCCTTTCATGTTCTTCCATCTTTTAATGACAAGCATGTATCATAAACATCCCCTTTCATAAAATGAGGAAAATGGTATCAGTCTACAAACACAGGGTTGCAAGAAGTACTGCATTTATTTATATTCTTTAAATCAATTCAAATCTTGCTTTTAACACCCATATCTCTGGGTTGGGAGGCAATTCACTATTAACTACTGTGGGCACCTTCTTTTCTATATGACAGCAGAAGCCATGAGATCTCCATGACACCCGGAGAACAGGGAAGGCCTTTCACCTCCATGCCCTTGTGTTTGCCCCTCACATCCTCATGTCCAAAACCCAGTGGTCGTCCATGGTCTGGAAACTCCCTGTTTTAGAAATATGATGTGCACTTGTAAATCTTTGCCTAGATGAGAACAAGGTCCCATCTTTCTGAGAATTAAGCAAAATCAAAACTAAAAATCCCATTCTTCTATGAAAAAACTGGTAGTTCTATAGGCACAGTTACAAGTAAATACCAGAACTGCTACTCCGTTCAGCGGCAACATAGTGTCCTCTGAAAGCCAGCAAATCAATGACAGCCTCCCCCTTTGGAAATCAACCAGTAAGTGGTAAACTCCCTCCAGTGAAACTGCTTCTAAGGCTGAGGTCAATCGACTCCTGCCTCTAGAAACAACACAACCCAAAGACACTTACCAAAAACCCATTGTCAGATAGCAGGTTGCATTTTTCAGTGAAGCCCTGCCTGTGCAGCAGAGCTCTCTCTTATGAAACCAGCAGTAAATTCAGTTTCTAGGTCTCAGATACTGAAAGGTAGTCTCTACATTCATCTCTTCTTTTTTTTTATTTTTTTTATTATTATACTTTAAGTTCTAGCATACATGTGTACAATGTGCAGGTTTGTTACATACGTGTACATGTGCCATGTTGGTGTGCTGGGCCCATTAACTCATCATTTACATTAGGTATTTCTCCTAATGCTATCCCTCCCCCCTTCCCCCACCCCATGACAGGCCCTGGTGTGTGATGTTCCCCACCCTGTGTCCAAGTGTTCTCATTTTTCAATTCCCACCTATGAGTGAGAACATGCGGTGTTTGGTTTTCTCTCCTTGCAATAGTTTGCTCAGAATGATGGTTTCCAGCTTCGTCCATGTCCCTACAAAGGACATAAACTCATCCTTTTTTACGGCTGCATAGTATTCCATGGTGTTTATGTGCCACTTTTTCTTAATCCAGTCTGTTATTGATGGACATTTGGGTTGGTTCCAAGTCTTTGCTATTGTGAATAGTGCCGCAATAAACATACGTGTGCATGTGTCTTTATAG
>NW_012101876.1:4342505-4344617 GCF_000951045.1 Mandrillus leucophaeus | reverse complement strand
CACCTGGCTCAGAGGGTCCCACACCCACGGAGCCTCCCTCATTGCTAGCACAGCAGTCTGAGATCTAACTGCAAGGTGGCAGCAAGGCTGGGGGAGGGGCGCCCGCCATTGCTGAGGCTTGAGTAGGTAAACAAAGTAGCCAGGAAGCTTGAACTGGGTGGAGCCCACTGCAGCTCAAGGAGGTCTGCCTGCCTCTGTAGACTCCACCTCTGGGGACAGGGCATAGCCAAACAAAAGGCAGCAGAAACCTCTGCAGATTTAAATGTCCCTGTCTGACAGCTTTGAAGAGAGTAGTGGTTCTCCCAGCACTGAGTTTGAGATCTGAGGACAGACAGACTGCCTCCCCAAGTGGGTCCCTGACCCCCGAGTAGCCTAACTGGGAGGCACCCCCCAGTAGGGGCAAACTGACACCTCATGGCTGGATACCCCTCTGAGACGAAGCTTCCAGAGGAATGATCAGGCAGTTAACAATTGCTGTTCAGCAATATTCACTCTTTTGCAGCCTCCACTGCTGATACCCAGGCAAACAGGGTCTGGAGTGGACCTCCAGCAAAATCCAACAGACCAGCAGATGAGGGTCCTGACTGTTAGAAGGAAAACTAACAAACAGAAAGGACATCCATACCAAAACCCCGTCTGTATGTCACCATCAACAAAGACCAAAGGTAGATAAAACCACAAAGATGGGGAAAAAACAGAGCAGAAAAGTTAAAAATTCTAAAAATCAGACTGCTTGCCTACCTCCAAAGGAACGCAGCTCCTCGCAAACAATGGAACAAAGCTGGATGGAGAAAGACTTTGATGAGTTGAGAGAAGACTTCAGATGATCAAACCTCTCCGAGCTAAAGGAGGAAGTTTGAACCCATCACAAAGAAGCTAAAAACCTTGAAAAAAGATTAGATGAATGGCTAACTAGAATAACCAACATAGAGAAGTCCTTAAATGACCTGATGGAGCTGAAAACCATGGCACAAGAACTACGGGACAAATGCACAAGCTTCAGTAACTGATTCGATCAACTGGAAGAAAGGGTATCAGTGATTGAAGATCAAATGAATGAAATGAAGCGAGAAGAGAAGTTTAGAGAAAAACGAGTAAAAAGAAATGAACAAAGCCTCCAAGACATATGAGACTGTGAAAAGACCAAATCTATGTCTGATTGGTGTACCTGAAAGTGACCAGGAGAAGGGAACCAAGTTGGAAAACACTCTGCAGGATATTATCCACAAGAATTCCCCAACCTAGCAAGGCAGGCCAACATTCAAATTCAGGAAATACAGAGAACGCCACAAAGATACTCCACGAGAAGAGCAACTCCAAGACACATAATTGTCAGATTCACCAAAATTGAAATGAAGGAAAAAATGTTAAGGGCAGACAGAGAGAAAGGTCAGGTTACCCACAAAGGGAAGCCCATCAGACTAACAGCATATCTCTTGGCAGAAACTCTACAAGCCAGAAGAGAGTGGGGGCCAATATTCAACATTCTTAAAGAAAAGAATTTTCAACCCAGAATTTCATATCCAGCCAAACTAAGTTTCATAAGTGAAGGAGAAATAAAATCCTTTACAGACAAACAAATGCTCAGAGATTTTGTCACCACCAGACCTGCCTTACAAATGCACCTGAAGGAAGCACTAAACATGGAAAGGAACAACTGGTACCAGGCACTGCAAAAACATGCCAAAATATAAAGACCATTGATGGTAGGAAGAAACTGCATCAACTAATGAGCAAAATAACCAGCTAACATCATAATGACAGGATCAAATTCACACATGACAGTATTAACCTTAAATGTAAATGGACTAAATGCACCAACTAAAAGAAACAGACTGACAAATTGGATAAAGAGTCAAGACTCATCAGTGTGCTGTATTCAGGAGACCCATCTCACGTGGAGAAACACACATAGGCTCAAAATAAAGGGGTGGAGGAACATCTACCAAGCAAATAGAAAACAAAAAAAGGCAGGGGTTGCAATCCTAGTCTCTGATAAAACAGACTTTAAACCAATAAAGATCAAAAGAGACAAAGAAGGCCATTATGTAATGGTAAAGGGATCAATTCAACAAGAAGAGCTAACTATCCTAAATATATATGCACCCAATA
>NW_012101876.1:4304187-4342455 GCF_000951045.1 Mandrillus leucophaeus | reverse complement strand
AACAGACACTTCTCAAAAGAAGACATTTATGCAGCCAACAGACACATGAAAAAATGCTCATCATCACTGGCCATCAGAGAAATGCAAATCAAAACTCCATTCATCTCTTCTTAGGTAAACCTTGTGCTGCGATGCTGCTTTCTCCTACCTCATGGCCTCAGGTTGCCTTTTTCAGTCTGGAAAAGCCTCCCCCTTTTTCCTACTATTGCTTGTTAGCAGAAGTTCTCAAGTCAAATGTCAGAAATAGGAAGGGACTGTGTCAATCTGAGTAAAGTTCACCCCATCTATAGACATTTAAGTTAAAGCATTTTAAAGCTATTGTGCACTCCAAACACATTTCTTGCCAGAGTTCTATATCCACTCTTCTCTTCCCTAATTGTTCCTCAAAGGCACTTGGAATAATCTCTTCACTTGGAATTATCTCTTCGATGAATTTAGGTTCCAACAAATATGTGAAGATCCTTTTATTTCGAGTAGCTTCAGGTTTCAGCCTTGCCAAAAATTAAAATAAAAATTTTAAAATGAATTAAAATCACAGGAATTATCTAGGTCCTGGCTACCTGCTTGAAATGGCAGAAGGAACAAATATAGAAAAATAAACACAATTAATATTTTAACTCATCACACAGCAATTGAACCTTATTCCTTTCAACCTCATTAATTCAGAGTAGCAAGAATTTAGACACATGTCACAAATAAGGAAATATTGCAAAAGAAAACCACATTCTTTAGCAAATCTTATTTGTATTCAATTTATTTCCTGGTTACAAATGACTCCTCTATTAAGGTTGGTTCAAGTAATCTATATGACAGTATGTAGTTAGCTCAGATGATGTTGTAGGTGAAGGTTTTATTTCAATTGTATTTTAGAGATTCACCAACAATGGCCTATTTTTGTAGTATATATATTACTCACAACTAATAAGCTTCAAGCCTTTTATCTACCTAGTAAAGATTAATCTCACACAGCTAGCTATATGAAAATCAAATATAAATACAGTAAAATTCAATTCAAAGTTATATATATATGTGTGTGTGTGTGTATATATATATGTGTATATACATATATGTGTGTGTGTGTGTGTGTGTGTGTGTGTGTGTATATATAAATGTGCTGGGCAGCTATTATATGTAGAGCCCTATTCAATATCCTGAGGATAGAGATGAGTACAAATACCAATCCTTGAGGAATATATAGTCTAGTTTGGAAAAGGACGTCAGTCTAGGTCTGCAACTTTCAGTTGGTATGCTCTGGTGACCATACAGCCAATACCCAATAAGACTGAACTCTTGATCCTGCATTTTTACACCTGCATCTAGGATCTTTTTGTCTCTTCTTGCCTTCCAGTCCACTTCCTGGCTGATTTCTGACTCTGCCTCATCATAGTATTTCTCTCTGGCTATGCACTTATCGCTTGAGGCTGAAACTGAAATCAATCCTCTAGGACTCTGGGAATGACCTCCACTACCTCCTCCACCAGTCCCACTGTGTGTATTTCCCACTGCTCTGAATAGCAACTCTAACTGAGGGAATCTTTTTTCTGCTGATAATGCTTTCTGTTCCACGGAGGGAAATCAAGTACATAGCATACTTATAAATATGCATAAACCAGGCCAGGCTCAGTGGCTCACACCTCTAATCCCAGTTTTTTGGGAGGCCAAGGTGGAAGGATTGCTTGAGACCAGGAGGTTGAGATTACAATGAGCTATGATTACACCACTTCACTCCAGCCTGAGAGTAAGAGACAGAGAGGCACTATTTCAGAAAAAAAAGGGGGGGGGAGGGCAGTAAACCATAATATAAAGTAATGAACTAAGACCTTCATGAAGTTCTTAAAAACGATAAATGCAATAGAAAGGAGGGAGTGGCCCCTGAGAGTCAGAGAAAGCTTTCTAGAAGAAGAAAGACTTGAACTGTTATTTGTTGGAAAATAGGCACTTGGAATAATCTCTAACCCTTCTTTGATGGAAAGGCCAAGACTAGATAAGCAGAAGGAAGGGGTGAGGCACTTCTACCCTCATTCCCAGAGCCATTATTACCACGAATGCTGCCACCACCACTACTGCAACGAACACATACACCCATACCCAGGAACATCCACATACTCAAATTCTGGTTTATCTTTCCCCTTTTAATTCTTACTTTGAAATAGAACCAAAGCCATTTTTAAACATTTGTGCTGTTTTGTTTCCTTTTAAGGAGCTTCAGTGATGAGAACAACTTAGCCTGATCCCTGTTGTCATCTTTTACTGCCCAAATATTTTGAAAACCCCTTAACTTCAGCAGATTCTGCATAAACATCTTCCAAATTTAAAATTTCTCAGTCTCTAAGGAAAATACTGGTCATTATATAATGTCAAGATAATTTTTCTAGCAGCTTCTCAGCATAGGGTTCTTCTGGTCATTTCTATTGCACAGGACATGCAATCTCTCTCTTCTTTTAACTTTTATTTTATGTTCAGGATTTCATGTGCAGGTTTGTTATTTATGTGAATTGCATGTCACAGGAGTTTGGTGTATAGATTATTTAATCACCCAGATGATAAGCACAGTACCTGATAAGTGGTTTTTCCATCCTCGCCCTCCTCCCACCCTCCACCTTCCAGTAGGCCCTGGTGTCTGTTACTGCCTTCTTTGTGTCCATGTATGATCAATGTTTAGCTCCCACTTGTAAATGAGAAAATGAGGTATTTGGTTTTCTGTTCCTATGTTAGCTTGCTTAGGATAATACCCTCCAGCTGCATCCATGTTGCTGCAAAGGACAAAAATCTCATTTTTTATGGCCGCATAGTATTCCATGGTGTATATGTACCACATTTTTTTAATCCAGTTTACTGTTGATGGGTATCTAGTTTGATTCCATGTCTTTGCTATTGTGGATAGTGCTGCAATGAACATACACATGCATGTGTCTTTATGATAGAATGATTTCTATTCCTTTGGGTACATACCTAAAAATGGGAAGCTGGGTTGAATGGTGATCAATCCTCACCCTCATCCTACCCTCCTCCTCCCCTCCACCTTCCAGTAGGCCCTGGTGTCTGTTGTTCCCTTCTTTGTGTCCATGTATAATCAATGTTTAGCTCCCACTTGTAAATGAGAACATGAGGTATTTCGTTTTCTGTTCTTTGAGAAATCGCCAAACTGCTTCCCACAATGGTTGAACTAATTTATAATCCCACCAGCAGTGGTTAAGTGTTTCTTTTTCTCTGCAACCTTGCCAGCATCTGTAATCTTTTAACTTTTTAATAATAACCATTCTGACTGGTGTGAAATTGTTTCTCATTGTGGTTTTAATTTGCATTTGTCTAACGATCAGTGAAGTTGAGTTTTCTTTATATGTTTGTTGGCCGCATGTATGTCTTCTTTTGAGAAGTGTCTGTTCATGTTCTTTGCCCACTTTTTAATGGAGTTATTTGTTTTTTGCTTATTAATTTAAGTTCCTTTAGACTCTGGATATTAGACCTTTGTCAGATGCGTAGTTTGCAGACATTTTCTCCTATTCTGTAGACTGTCTCTTTACTCTGTTGATAGTTTTTGTTTTTGCTTTTGCTACCCAGAAGCTCTTTAGTTTAATGAGCTTGTCAATTTTTGTTTTTGTCACAATTGTTCTTGGCATTTTTGTCATGAAATCTTTGCTAGAGACTAAGGACATACAATCTTTGCATTCATTGCTTTGTTGATTCAACAAATATTTCTTAAGTCTCTGCTATTCGCCAGGCACAGGGCATGCAAGAGTAAGCAAAAACAGACACAGTCTCTGCTTCATGAAGTATTCAGTGTAGGGGAAGACATGGACATTATATTAGTTATCTATTATTATCTTTTGCTGTATAGCAAATTATCCCAAAACCTGGTAGCTTAAAACAAGTTATCATTTATTATCTCACAAAGTCTGTAAGTCAGGAATTTAGGAGTGGTTTCATTGGGTGGTTCTGGCTCAAAGATTTTCATAAGCTAACAGTCACAATATGGGCCAGATGAAGGTTTGACTACAGAGGAAAGGTGTGCTTCTAAAATGGCTCACTCACATGCCTGCTGGCAGGAGGCTTCAGTTATTCACCATGTGAACTCTTCATATGGCTGCTTCAGTGCCTCATGGCATGGCAGCTGACTTTCTCCAGAGTGAGTGACCCAAGAGAGCAAGGCAGAAGTGAGATATCTTTTACGATCTTACTGCAGAAGTCACACATTATCTTTTCCACAATATCCTAAGTTTCATATATGTCAGCCTCATTCAATATGGGAGAGAGCTACACTGAGCACAAATACCAGAAGGTAAGAATCTTGGGCTGGGTGGGGGACAGTTATCTTGGAGGCTACCAGACATTTAAAAAATGATAACACAGATAAATGTAAAATTATAGTTACATTAGATAAGTCTTCACAGACTTTGTGAAGATACACTTTAGTCTTTATTCTAAGAACATTGAGAATTCATTAAAATATTCTAATTAGGGGTAAAAAATTTATCTTTTAAAAGATCACACTAGGAGTTCTGCCTTGGGCAGTGTGGGTGTGTGTATGTTTAATATATAAACCTATTTTATATATAAAAATAATATATATACACAATACATATATAAATATGTATATATTAGTATATTAGTTTGTTTTCACACTGCTATAAAGAACTGCCCGAGAGTGGGTAACTTATAAAGAAAAGACATTTAATTGACTCACAGTTCTGCATGGCTGGGGAGGCCTCAGGAAACTTACAATCGTGATGATCATGACAGAAGGGGAAGCAGGCACATCTTATATGGTGGCAGGTGAGATTGTGAGAGAGATAATAGGAGGAACTGTCAAACATGCAATAAAACCATCAGATCTCATGAGAACTCACTATTGTGAGAACAGCATGGGGGAAACCACTCCCATGATCCAATCACCTCCCACCAGGTCCCCTCCTCAATATGTGGAGATTATGGGGATTACAATTCGAGATGAGATTTGTGTGGGGATACAGAGCCAAACAATGTCAATTGCATTGCTGGGCACACAAAGAAGTACAAAAAATCCGTAAGGGCTACCAAAAATGAAGAGTAAGCAAAAATTAGAGAGATAAACCAAGATGGACAGAATGTAGTGCTTCTGGGAGCAAAAATCCATTTTAGGGATCCGGAGTTGAGTGATTAATGGTTGGCTGATTCAGAGAATGGGAGGGTAGCTCTTAGACTACTCAGGAATCTCTTGAAGAGGTTGTTGAGGAAAACACCCATCTGCTTGCAAAGAGAGCCAACATTGGAAGCTATCTGCTCCTTTTCTGGGTTATATCTATATATAAAACAATAGACTTCCTGAGAAATGATCTTATAGGCTTGCTGTGATACAAATCTGAGATTCAAATTTATACTACCTCTGCCTAAGTAATCCCCAGAGCTACAAGTTAAACTAAAATGGTTTTGATTTGATAGTACTATGGGATACCCTGCAGAAGCAAATGCAAATTCTTTCTAGAGATAAATATTCTCAGTCCAGAACCATCAAGTAGTCACAGACTCAAGTCATTTAAATGTGAATTAATGAACAAAATATATCAAATAAATGAGTTAAAAGGTGCCATAAGGAGTGGTCAGCATAAATAATTTTTTTTAAAATCCAGACTTCGGATATTAGGATTACCAGTTAGAGAATATGAAATAACTTGTATAAAATATTTAAAGAAATTATAGTTTATTAGGCAGATTTTAAAAAGAACCAAATAGAACTTCTGGGAAGAAAAATGATAATCACCTCAATCAAGGAATTAAAAAGCAGTTTGGACACAATAGAACAAACAGTGAATTGGAAAAGAGAAATTAAGGAATTACCCAGAAGGTAGTGCAGAGAATTAAGGAGTGGTGAAATATACATATATGTATATATAAATGTTAAGAGAAATGGAGGATAAAATGTAAAAACATCTAGTATATATTTTCAAAGGATGAAGTAGAAGAAGAAGGGATAATGGCTGAGAGTTTTCCAGAAATGATGAAAGATATACATCTATAGATACGGGAATCACGACATAAACCAAGCAGGAAAAAAGAAAACAAATTCACACCTGGACATGTTGTAATGTAACTGCAGGGTACCAAAGACAAAGAAACTCTTAAAGGCAGTGAGAAAGAAAGAGCCACTAAACAGAGCAATAATTTGCTGAAACAGCTTTCTCATCAACCAAAAAATGGAATCCAAAGTCAATGAAATAATATTTTCAAAATGCTGAGAAAAATCTATGAACCTAGGATTCTCTATCCAGCAAAATTGTCATTCAAGACAAAGGGTGACGTAAAGATTTTTATCATCTAACAAAAACTAAAAGCATTTATCACCAGCAGACCAGAGGAACTTCTCTGAAGGATGTACTTTGGGAAAAAGATAAATTGTTTTGAGATGCAAGAAAAAAGAGTATATAGATATGTTATAGTTAGTGTTTGTGGGTTCAGCAATACATTTATAGTTGTTCCTTAAGCAAAAGAGAGAATTTTAAAATGAAGATCATGATGGGTTAATGATGACAGCATATCATGAGTCCGAATTATGATTAATCTAATTCTGTGCACATGAGATTTGAAGTTGGGGTGGAAAAGTCAACAAAAAGAATGATAAATACATAGGCAAATCTAAACAAATATAGACTGCATACAGCAATAATAATGTCTTAACTTGTGAATTTAAAAAATAGTATAATAAATCCCAGATTGGACATAATAGAAAACGATAGCATATAAACCAGGGAGAATGTGATTAGGCTGTTATGTTGTGTTTCTGAAGAAAATAGAAATAATTCCATTATAGGCTTTACATTAAGTATACATATTCTATTTTAAAGAATAACAATTAAAAAAATAGAGTGCATAATTTCCAAACAAGTAGAGGGAATAAATGAAATTTTTAAAACTACATTATTATATCATAGAAATAGTAAAATACTGTTTCATAACATATATAGAATAAAATACATTTATTATGTTAACAGTGTTATCTCTGAAGCCACACAACAAAGTGGTTAAGAAGACAGGAACTGGAATCAGACAGCCTGGGTTCAAATCTTACCCTCAGTACTCATTAGCTGTGTGTTCTTGGGCACATTTATGTTTTCTGTTTCTCAGCCTTCTCATTTATAAACTAGAGATTATAACAGTATATATCTTATAGGGGTGTTTCACAGTTAATGAGTTAAATGCAAATTCTTAGAACAGAAACTGGTATAGAGTAAGTGCTCACAATATTGCCAAGATTTTTGTAAAAAATGGAAAAAGGTATAACAATTTTTATATGTTTGCTTATATATGATATATCTCTAGAAGATTAACAATTAACTAATGAGTGGTTGTGAGTAGGGGGAGAGAGACCTAACACTGAAATTCCTTTATTCCTTTGGATCCATGTAAATTTATCTATTTAAAAGTTAAGTTAGAAATTTACTAAATATATTTAAATAGATTCTAATTTTTAAAGAGCTCTCTTGTATATTAAAGTAGGCTCAGTGTTGTAACAACTGGACCCAAACTCAATAGAAATGTATAACTGGCTCAGGCATTTCCAGGTACTAGAGCATTCCCTCTTGCTTTTCCTCAACCCTACTTAAACTTTTAAAGATCTTTCCTTTTATTTTATTTCAATAGTTTTTGGAGAACAAGTGGTTTTTGGTTAAACGGATAAGTTTTTTAGTAGTGATTTCTAAGATTTTAATGCACCTGTCACTTAATCAGTGTACACTGTACCCAATACATAGTCTTTTATTCCTCACCCTCCTCCCATTATTCTCCCTGGTCCCCAAAGTCCATTACATTATCCTTATGGCTTTGCATCCTCATAGCTTAGCTCCCACTTATAAGTGAGAATGTACAATATTTGGTTTTCCATTTCTGAGTTACTTCACTTAGAATAATGGTCTCCAACTCCATTCAAGTTGCTGCAAAAGTCATTATTTCATTCTGTTTTATGGCTGAGTAGATCCCATTGTGTACATATACCACATTTTCTTTATCCACTCATTGATGGATGGGCATTTAGGTTTGCTCCACATTTTTGCAATTGTGAATTGTGTTGCTATAAGCATGCACATGCATGTGCCTTTTTCATATAATAATTTCTTTTCCTTTGGGTAGATACCCAGTAGTGGGATTACTAGATGGAATCGTAGTTCTACTTGTAGTTCTTTAAGGAATCTCCATAATGTTTTCCATAGTAGTTGTACTAGTTTACATTCCCACCAACCGTGTAAAAGATTTCCCTATTCACCACATCCATACCAACATCTATTATTTTTTGATTTTTTAATTATGGCCATTCTTGCAAGAGTAAGGTGGTATCTCATTGTGGTTTTAATATGCATTTCTCTGATAATTAGTGATGTTAAACATCTCTATATGTTTTTGGGGTGTTTGTATATCTTTTGAGAATTGTCTATTCCTCTCCTTTGTCCACTTTTTGATGGGATCGTTTGGGTTTTTTTTCTTGCTGATTTGTTTGAGTTCCTTGTAGAGACCTTGTATTAAATTATCTTCAAATTATCTGGTTTGAATGTGTCATCAAAGACTAAGCAAAGTAAAAATTATCAACTTGGGGGTGATTGATGTGCCCAAAAAGATGTGACTTTTTACCATGTCTTTCACACAAGTCTCACCCTGACCATCCATCCTCTGGTGTCTCTGGTGGTTAAAAGGACACACATCACGTTTTTTGGCTTAGCTATGATTGATGGCTTTTCCCAGCCCATTTACCCCTAAAAACATAACATTGGGCAATGACTCAGAAATTTTTAAGATTAAAATTGAAGGAGATTAAACTTTTAAAAAAATTTTTGGATACTCTTCCATGGTAATCAAAACAGAAATAAGACTTTTTATTATGTACTTACATATGACATATGCTTTGTCTGTGTGATACATTTTATACTGTTATAATACAAAAGTTTGAAATAAATACATGCATGATTCTTTGAAAAAATTAAGACTGTTGGCACCTTGAAAGAGGTAGGAAACAGTCTCAAGTTTAGTTAGGGAAGACATATCTCTGCAGCAGCTAAGCTCATGGTGCATGTTTATCTATGATTAAATTTTTTAGTGAGGAAAATTAGAAATGCCAATAGTGTAGAGCTAAGTATGAGTTGCCAGAATGAGTTGCCAGAACTCATACTTACCTCTCCAAAATGTGCTTGGAGAGGTAAGCCAGGGCCAATATCATGTAGGCAGACTACAGACTATGTTTCAGAGTTTGGGTTTTATGGAACACATTGAGAAATTATTGAAGGGCTGGATTTGGGCGGGAAAGTGACATGATTCTATTTGCATTTTAAGAAGAATGCTATGGCTGCTTTGTGATAATTAAATGGAAGCAGAGAAACCAGACTGGAGGTTATTGCAGCAGTCACCATAAGAGGTGATGGTGACTTGGACTGGGGTACTGATTGTGAAAACAGAGGAGAGTAGCCAGAGCCTTACTGTAATTTGAAAATAAAATTACTTTGATTTTGTGATAGCTCTGATGTAGGATAGAAGGGAAGAAAGGTATTAGAGCTGACCCTTAGGTTTCCAACTTGAGTGCCTGGGGGGACAATTTTAGCAAGGACAAAGGACAGACGCTCTTAACAAAATGGGTGGAATGAGAAAAAAGATTGTTTATTCGTCCCAATCCTAGTGGTTTTTAAAGAAAGTGGATGTTTATAATTTGAGGATGTTTCTGTTTTCTCAAACCAAACAAAGTCATCATTGTCAGTATAAAAGTTTTCACATACTTGGAAAATAATATGAATTGACAGATGTGAACATGCAAGATCAAGGTAGCTGAGTCCAAGCTGAATGGCTCTACATATAAATGTGAAAAATGTGAGACTTGGAGGGAGATGAGGACTGCACTGGGAGGAGATTGAGAGACCTTTGGCCTTTGTATAAGCAGTAGCCTCAAACTACCTCATAACCCCTCTGGCTAGTGGAGTGTGAGCTACTCTAACTGGATCCTGCCAAGCTGGGGTGAAGAGAGGAGAGCAAAACGCAGTCCTTATACAGTATGAAGTAGTCCAGGACTGGGGTAAGGAGTCCTAATTCCTATCCTCTTGGTCAAATAGAAATAGATCTTTTAAAAGATTCTTAATTAAGAGAAGGAAATGAGAAAACCTTCCCTGGAAGTGTTGCTTTAAGGGTTCCATGGTGCATTTAAAAATCATCCAATTGCAGCTGCATTCCCATTTGATGCTTGAATACTTTTTTGAAATCATATCGCTATTCAGCAGCCCTACTATTGGGAAATTATTCAACTTAATCTCTGAATTACTTTACTTAAACATTGTCTCTATTCTCCTCTTAAGAAAGCTAGAAAATGTCCAGGAGTCATTGCCTTTGAGGAGATAATTTTGAATGAACACTCAAGGACTAATGGAACACAGAGGTCAGATGTCCCCATACAGAATCTCTGTTTTTGCTCTTTACTGTACTTGAACCACCCAAAATTCAATACTAGTTGCATTCCCCAAAGGGAATTCACTCACACTCGAAGCATTAATGAGCAACATAGATTTTGTTGAAAATTTTGCAACAGAATAGACTTTACATCACACACCACAAAGCAAAATGCTCAAAAATCCTCATTTGACAAGTTATCCTAAGTCTCCTCTTCTCTTGCTGTTCTCTCTGGGAATTTGGCCTCTCTCTGGCAGGATGCCCCTCCAAAACCTCAATTCTTCACCATGTTATTGGGCTTTTCTCTTGGAAGTGTAAATCACAACCTACCAGAGTTGTCAACAAATAAAGAGTCCTCAAAAAGTGGAAGATTTTATCCTATTATTTCCTCACAATTTGGTTCTCTATTGAAGTTTCTAAGTTTTTCATGGCTTAGCTATAATTAAGTACATATGGCATCACTTCAACTTGGCAACCACAGCTACTATTTTCTTGCTACATATACTCCTATAATCAGCACCAAGAAGACAGTCAGGTTCCATAAAATGTATGGGTTTTACACACCTGTGCTTCTCAAGGAGGTAGTTCCTAAGGGAGTAATTTGAGGCCAAGCCACAGAGGACCCCATCAGTCTCAAGGAACAAGAGCCAAAGTGATTGGTGATACTTGTGAATGGATGACCAAAGCCAGAGACGGGCTGAATAGAAAGATTGGAAGCAAGAGGCTGGCCAAGAAAAACAAATAGACTGAAAGGACTCAGTTGTATGCAGGGGACACATCAGGTGCCACAGCACAAATACACATGACACAGTTTCTACTATGATCGAGTAGGAAAAAGAGATGAGGAGTATACAAATACCCCTGTCAATGAAATAACATTTTAACGACACAGACCAAAGAGGCTATGTGAGTTCGCAAGGCAAATACAAATTAAGAGTAAAGGGGAGAAAAATCTCCTTAGTACAAAAAGAAGGAGAGAGAATTTCCCCATCCCTTTTCTTATTTACTTAGAAAATTTATAAATTCTTTCTCTGACTCTTTGAGATGGATGTGAATATTTTTAAAAGATAAATAAGCCTCTTGCCAGTTTTACAACCCAGGAATCTTTTTCTCAGGGATGTGGCACCCATATCTTTGAAACATAATCATCAGGGAAGACAGTACCCCCATCTCCCAGTTCCCATGGAAGGATAGGACTCTCTCTTTGGCAGGACACCCGGCTGTAAAGATATCAGAAGTTATAAAAAAAAAAAAGAGAGAGATACGATAAGTTTATTTTTACTTTGGTTAAGTCTGTTAGCAAACATGAATAACCACCTCAATTACTAGGTGAATTTAGGATAAATTATGTGTGACAAAGGGCACGTCAAAGCCCCCTTACTTGAGATCTAGTTATTCTTATCTTGAGAACATGTGTGTAATGGATTGTATCTGTTTGGTTTTATAAAGGGTGAGCTTTCTTTCTGTCTTTGTGATCTCCTTAGCAGATTGCCTGTGATCCATATCAGAGTCTGGTTTAAACTTTATTCAATAATGAAACTACTTTTTTTCTTTCCTATATTTAGTGGGGAGGATTTTTTATTGTATTTCCCCTGAAGTTCAGGGTAGGAAAATAACCTTTTTAATGAGGTAAATATCAGATAAGAGAAGGTCTCCTGAAGGGAAGGCCTTGAAGATGGAGTAGAATGTTGACTGAAAGAAGAAAGAAGTAGGCATTTCAAGCTTAGAAGATGACCCAGTAAAAGACTTGCCTGTCCCTATTGTTGTAAACTTAAAGGCCACATTTAAGAGTTGTCTCAGAGGGATTTGAAGTCCCATTGCTGATTTTTGTTGTCTCCTTATAATGTCAGGGGCAGATGGAGTAAAAAATATATACCCAGGAGAGCTTGCCCGTATGGGGAGTCTGGGTCTCCATTAGTATATTTCCTGAGTGTCCCAACCAAACAGCCCTGAAACAGAGTAGGATTTTCATCCTTTCCCTGAATTATTTCTCTAATCTTGTCATAATTGACTGGCTTAACAACACATTTTTTCCTCTGCTTTTTCTGTACGGCACAGCAAGTAGACAATACTCGTAAGTCATGACAAGTTAAATTAAAGAATGTGGCCAACTTAACAAACTCCTCTATAAACTTTTCTGGATGTTCTGAAAACTGGTCAAATTTGTACTTGTATAAAGTCAAATCAGATCTAGAAAATGCACATGTACTCTAAGGGTTCCCCCATTTCCATCAGCTACCTCCCACAATGGACACAGGTTTGACTTCAGGGGCTGATAGGGGACCCCACTCCTGGTGGTACTAGTTGGGCAGCAGGGTGTATGTGCTGGGGCAAGTTGGGCAAGGGGGAGGGTTGCCTGATGACCTTGGGGTAGAATCTTTTATTAGAGAACTGGTGGGACCTGAGCCCCGCCTCAGAACTAGGGGACTGAAGAGACTCTGGAGAGGGTGTAGGCCTTTTGGGAAGAACAGCTCAGATGGAATCCCTTAAGTGTAGCTACCTGGTATCTGGAAGTAACATGAGCCAGTAAAGGGCCATACAAGCCTGTACATAAGAGACCTCCTCCCATTTTCCTTCTTGTTTTACAGGATAAGTCCAATTGCAAAACAGCAGTATAATGTATAGAACCATGTTTAGGCCAAATATCTTGGTTTTCCAATTTATATTAAACCCAAATGGTGTTGCAATAGAAAACGAATTCATTTTTCTTTCAGCTGAATTTGAATTTGCTCCAATAGCCTAAAAGACATCCTAGCAGTGAGTTCTCTGGGATGCTTATCATTGTCTCCATGTCAAACAAGGATTTCTATTGGACACAGAAGTTTTTCTAAATCTAGCAAGAGGGAAAACAAATGGGTCCTCACTATTTTCCTTTCAGATTTCCACTGCCTGCAGAGAAGATGTAACTGTAGGTAGCAAGGCATTACAAAAGTAGATTATAAACATTTGCCAGTGAATTAAATATGAAAAGAAGTATTTTTATTAAGCAAAATGTAGAAGGAAAAGTGTAAATAAAGTGACAAAGAAAAGAAAATGCTATTACAGAAAATGATAACTTTAGATTAGAAAACAAGAAAAAGGAAGACCAAGAATTCCCTAGGATGGACCCGTAACTCATAATACTAGAGCTAATGGCAATGCCAAAAACCCTAGAGCATCTGGGAGGCAGCCAACAATACCGAACGCTGAAAACCCAGAGTACCCAAGTGTTGGCCAATAGGGGGACCCACACCAAATGCTGAAAACCCCAGAGCACCTGAGGGGCAGCCACAGTGAACCCCAAAGGGCTGGTCAGGGCCACAGAACAATGTGACTCTGGCATCCCAGAGTCAGCAAAACGGGGACCTCTCACAACCAAGTGTCTTGCCTTAAACAATTGCCCAAATACAGTTAACAGAAAATCAAAGTTTAAAAAACCTCAAACAAAACATACAATTGAGAATTGAAAATAAAATGGCTGGCAGAGCAATAAAATGGAGTCAGAGGAAAAGCACCAGGGGAAAGGATGACAAGGACGTGCTTTGGGGTACCCAGATGATGCAGGACTTTAAACTGACCCTCTAGCCAGAGGCTTTACTCCCTGGCTTACTTGATTCAAGAGGAGTGGGAGCTGGGAGGGCAGAGGGACACTCATCCATCCACAGGAGGCAAAATGGCACTGACTGGTCTTCAATGTGGGACTCGGGTGAAAGTCTCTCCAGGTTCCCTCAGCCTGGGTGAGTTTGGCTGCCATGTGGCAGGGGAGGTGGTGGCATGGGGACCAGTGACCTGCCGGCCAGCCAGTCAGTCAGTGCCCACACAAGGCAGTGGCACTATGGCTACTTGCCTGTCCATTGAGCTCCACTGGCAGGAAAGATGATCTTAAAAGAGCCTTTGACTAGTGTTACAGCTCTGTAATGCTAATTGCCATCTCATCTCGTCATCTCTCGCTGATTGCCATCTCTCATCTCTCCAATCACCATTTTTGCTGTCTTGCCATCCCACAGATTGCTGATCACCGATTGCCACCTTTTGCCACCTCGCCAGTCTCTATCTTGCCATTTCTCACTGTCTCTTGTCTGAACTCTTTGCTGACTTCCAATTTCCATCGTCTCTATTGTCTCGCCACCTCTCCCGTGATTGCCACTGGCTCACCATCTTGCCACTGATCACCACTGTCTCACTGCCATGTCAGTCCCTGCCTCTCATTCACCATCTTTGTCCCTTCGTGGTTGCCAGATGATGCAGGACAGGCAAGCCCCCAAACTGGGGATTAGCCCAGGAGGCTTCTTGGCATTGCCCAGGAAAGAATTCCAGGGTGAGCTCATAGCGTTAGACAACAATCTTTTATTGAATGACTACTCCTTGCAGAGCAGGGCTAACTCATAGGCAGTGCACCCAGAATCAGTAACATATGGGCTCTTGGAAACTATATTTATACTCACATAAATCTACTTTTAATTATACGCAAATTAAGGGGTGGGTCAGTACAAATTAATGAGTGGGTCAATGCAAATTGAGGGGTGAGTTATTTAGAACTTTCTAGGAAAGGGGTGATAACTTCTGAGGTGTTGCCATTGAAAGAAGTGGTAGCTTCTGGATCATTGCCACGGCATTTATAAACTGTCCTGGCACTGATGGGAATGTCTTATGCCAGTGAACAATGAGGGCAGCTAGGGACTGCTTTTGTCACCATCTGCTGGTTCTTGCTGGTTTTTCCACTTTATCCTGTCTGGACCAGATTCTGTTTTGGTGAGCAGGGTTGTGACCAAGAAACAAGTCCTGCTGGTCTCCTACTTCAGAACTGGAATTCTTTCTTGATTTTTTCCAATGGATTGGAAAACCCAAATGAGAATTTTCTTTAAGGAAAGAAGGGCCGGGCGTAGTGACTCAAACCTGTAATCCCAGCACTTTGGGAGGCTGAGGCGGGTGGATAACATGAGGTCAGAAGTTCAAGACCAGCCTGGCCAATATGGTGAAACCCCATCTCTACTAAATATACAAAAATTAGCAGGGTGTGGTGGCAGGTACCTATAATCTCAGCTACTCAGGAGGCTGAGGCAGGAGAATTGCTTGAACCCAGGAGGCAGAGGTTGCAGTGAGCCGAGATTGCGCCATTGCACTCCAACCTGGGCAACAAGAGTGAAACTTCATCTCAAAAAAAGAAAGGAAGAATAATTATTACTTTTCTGAGTTCTTGCATATCTCAGGATGTCTCTTTTTTACTTTTGAACACCTATAACATTTAGGGAAGTATAGAATTGTTGGGTCAATTTGGTCAATAAGTACAAAAACAATACAACTGGATGTTGTCTTGATCTGAGAATTGGAGATTTCCAAATTAAGTTAGATTTTTATAGCTTTTGTTCTGGTGAACTATATTGCATGGAACATTAAACCCCAAGTGATTGCTGCTGCCAGAACTCTTCCTGGCTCTGCAACTAGTTAGTTTCTTCAATGACAAAGAATTCTGGAACACAATGAATCTCTGCTCATCTTCTACCTTTGCCATGTTTGGTGCTAGGAGTATTAATCTCTGAGTGAATATCAAAAAAAAAAAAAAAAAGGTGTTAGTAGGCAGGCGTAAGACCGGAGTCTGATTGTTGGTGTGAGGTTCAATGTTTTTCTATCCATGAAGCCCTGTATCCCAGATTTAGGAGAGAGGTCACTCAAAGCCTTTCTCAACTCTTTGAGGGGCTCCAAACTGTGTATTTCAGAGGGTGACAAGGAGATGAATGATCTAGGATGATGCTCCTTGATCTACTCTAAAATGATATGCTCAGGAAAAATTCCACTCCAACTCTGACATCTCTTACTTTTATTTTACAGTATGCTTTCCAGTTTTTATCTTTTTCTGTTTTTTAAGGCTATTTTAATGAGAAGTCAGGAGGAGAAATATCAGGTCTGGCGGGCTGTTCTGTCACCATAGCAACCCAGAGCCCTCTCTAATTGTCTTTTGAACACACTGCTTATGTGGTATGATTATGTTGATGACTGTCTATGTCATTGGTAAAAATAAAGCTGTCAGTGTGACAATTTTTCTAACTCAAAGAATCTTCTGCCCTGAGGCTGAATAAAAGCTCTGATTCTCTGGAGGAACTGATACCCTGGGGTAGAAGTGTTTCCTGTGAACTATTTGTCATTTGTGAAGAGCTCCTGTCTCCAGGATTTCTACTTTCTTCTCCCCTGATAGATCTGTTGACTCCCTGGAAAGACAGGCAGACAAATTTATTAGTTCTTTGGATGGGGGTCATTTTTCAGAGAGAACATTGAAAAATTACACCCTAAAGATGGGCCTGAGCTTACATTTTAACACACTATTTTCATTTAGTTAACCCCTCACCAACACTGCTTCAGTTGATATCTTAATCTAGAACTCTTGTTTGCAGACTATTAAACAAACTTACTAACTCATTTTACTGTCTCCACTCCTTTTTTTCCAATATTTATTATAAAAATGCTGAACTTTATAGTAGGGTTGAAAGAATTTTACAGAGTACTCTCTACCTAGATTCTACCAGTAACATTTTACTCTACTTGTTATATCACATATTTGTCCATCTGTTTATTCATCTATCCATCTATACATCTTATCTTCTGATGCATTGCAGAGTTGCATATATGAGTACACTTCCCCCTAAACACTTTAGCCAGCATACCATGAACTAAGGTCATTTCTTATTCTTATTTATTTCTTTGAATAATTATGAAGTTGATTTTCTAATGTTTTATTAGTGTCGTACTTTCCCTTTTTGAAAAGTTTATTGCATCCTTCATCCATTTTTCTATTAATATGTTGGTTATTTGAATATTAATTTCTTAAAGGACTTTTACTGAAATTTAATGTTCAATTGTTTCTTTCTGAATAATTTCTTTATTATAAGACATTTATAAAACCTTACAGAAGCACAAAAATATAATATGAGACATCCATCTTTTCCTAACAACTTAACATTTGGTTGAATTTGCCTTGCAATGTTCTTTGTGCTGTTTTCTGAAATGTATGTTTTTTATGTTGTTAAATGTATCAATATTTTTCTGTTTAATTTTCTCTTTGGTGTAATGCTTTTAAATATTCATCTATATTTAAATATATTTATTTTGTTTTATATTTTTATTTTGTTAATGTTGTAAGAACATTTAAATACTAATTCATCTGGAATACTTTGGTGCATGCAAAGTGTTTAGACTGTGGCTTAAATTTTTCCATATATTTAAACAGTTCACTCAGCATTATTTATTAAAGAATTTAATCTTCCCCATTGACTTGAAACCACAAATTTAACTCCTATAAACTCTTTGGTCTTTCTTGAAAATGTTTTACAATGACTGAATAATCTATTATTTTATTTAACACATATTTGTGGTATATTTTAATACCTAGCATTTCTGTGCTCCACTGGTGGTTCTTCCTTTCAATATTTTGTTTTCCTTCATGAATTACTTATTCTTCCAGACAAAAGATAATATTACTTTGCCAAACTCAAAATTTTAAAAAACTCATTGATATTTTATTTGCTATTTTTTTGAATTTATAAATTAGTGTAGTGATAATTGGCATCTTTGCCACTTAGTTCCTCTCATCGAAGAATATAATTTATTTCTCTATTTAGTAGGTACTGCCAAAAAGTTTTCTTAGGTGATTGTACCAATTTATACTTTCATATAGTATGTGAATGTTTCAGTCTTTACACATCTTTGCCAACTCTTAGTACTGTTGCCTTTTTCATTTTAACTATTCTAGTGACTCTGACATTGCTTATGGCCTTATCTGCATTTCTTTGATGATTAACAAAATTATATGCGTTTTCATGTCCTCATTTGCCATTTGGATGCCCTGATTTTGATCAAGTATTTATTAAAATCTTTCCTCCGCTTTTTTCTATTGTATTGCTTGCCTTTTTCTTTTTATTTTTTATAAGTTATTTGTACACTCAGGATTTGAGTCCTTTATCAGATGTATGTATTTCAACTGTCATCTCTTACAATGTGGCTTACCTTTTACTTTCTTAAAATTCATAATTGTTTTCACCTTATTAATACAGTATTTATTTGTCTTCCCTCTGTCAAACCCTGAGCCAACCACGTTCCCCGGGCTACCTGGGAATGTATAGGAAAAAAGAACATACAGGGCCAATGAGACATGGGAGAAAGAACTATGGGAGGTGGAGATGGCTCCTTTACATGGCAAAAAGAATGAGAGAGGCTACCATCAGGCAAAACAGCCCCATCACCTCCCAGAGGGCAAAACCCAGAATGGGATAGAATAGTTGTTGCTTCAGAGAAGGGTTCCTGGCATAACCAATGATGAGGCTCCCAAATACAATCCCAACCAATCCCAGCCCCAGAGCCAGCCCCCCGGCTGTAGCAGCCCCAACCCCAATAAACTTGGCTGCTGTGTCAATGTCTCTTGAAATTGCACTGGTTTGGAGCTGCAGCTAGGGACAAGTGAGATAAGGGGATGTGAGACTGCCACGCTGCTGAGGCTCTCATCTATCAGTGTCTCTGTTCATTTCAGCACCACTGCAGATAGTAGACAGCTCAGCAACTGGGAGGTGCTCTTGACCAAGAGTGGGTGGAGACATACTTGGAGCAGGCATACATTTTTAGGGGTAAGGGGCTATGGGAACACAGTTGCTTTCAGTGCAGAGAAGGCCGAGAACAAAATTCATAATTTTAATGTAGCTAATTTATTAGTTTTTTTCTTTACGGCTAATGCATTTTGTATCTTGTTTAAGAGTTTTTAGGCCGGGCGCGGTGGCTCAAGCCTGTAATCCCAGCACTTTGGGAGGCCGAGACGGGCGGATCACGAGGTCAGGAGATCAAGACCATCCTGGCTAAAGCGGTGAAACCCCGTCTCTACTGAAAAAAAAAAAAAATACAAAAAAATAAAACTAGCCGGGCGAGGTGGTGGGCGCCTGTAGTCCCAGCTACTTGTGAGGCTGAGGCAGGAGAATGGCGTAAACCCGGGAGGCGGAGTTTGCAGTGAGCCGTGATCCCGCCACTGCACTCCAGCCTGGGCGACAGAGCGAGACTCCGTCTCAAAAAAAAAAAAAAGAGTTTTTTACCTACCCCAAGGTCATGAGGATATTTTTCATTTTATTCTAAAATCTCATTGTTTACTTTTTATAATTGTAACTCTGATTTTGATTTTTGTTTATGAGGTGAGGTAGTGGAAAAAGGTAACTTTTCTATGTGCATTTACAAATGACCCAGTAAATAAATTTTTTAAAGGACAAAATTATAAGAATAAAAAGGAATGTTAAAGCTGCCTGAAGAGCTCTGCGGAGTCACTCTCTAGCAAAATGACCATAATGCGTGAAAATTACATTTAAAAAGAACAACTATATAGTAATTACATTAAACAAATGTATTAATCATCCAATTAAGAGGCAGAGATTGGTAACATGGACTTTTAAAAATCATTATTTAACTTTATCCTGTCTACAGGAGATTAATTTTAGATTCCAACATACAAATATATGGAAAGTAAAACAATAAGAGAGGATACATCATGCAAAAGCAACCATTAGAAAGTTGAAGTGTCAATCCTAACATAAGATCAACTTTAAAACAAAAACTGTTACTAAATAGATACATTTGATAATGATGAGTCATTATTTATAGAGTATAATAATTATAAACATATATGCACCTAATAACAGAACCCCCAAATTCATGAAGCAAAAACTGACAGATTCAATAAATAGATAATTCAACAATAATAGTTGGAGATTTCAATACTCCACTTTCTATAATAAATAAAATAACCGCACAGAAGGTGAATGAGAAAATAGAAGACTTGAACAACAATGTAAACCAACTATACCTGACATGCAGTTGTACAATAATCCACGAAATAACAGCAGAGTACACATTCTTCTCAAGTCCATAAGGAACTTTCTCCAGAACAGACCGTGTGGTTAGGCCATAAAGCAAGCCTCAATAAATTAAAGAGGGTTAAAATCATACAAAGTGCATTCTCTAGCCAAAAAAGAATCAAATTAAAAATCAAAAACATAAAGAAAAAAAATTTTATTCACAAATATATGAAAATTAAACATCAGACATCTAAATATTCAATGGGTGAAATACAAAATTTTAAATACTTAGAGATGTATTAAAATAAAAACACATTTCAAAACTATGGAATGAAACTAACACCATGCTTAGAAGGAAATTTATAGCGGTAAAAACCTATCTTTAGAAAGAAGAAATATCTCAAATTTATAACCTAAGCTTATACAAATCACTGGAAAAAAGAATAAACTAAACTCAAACTGATAAAATGAAGGAAATAGTAAAGATTATAATGAAAATTAATGAAGTAGAATACAGAAAAAATATAGAAAACTAATGAAGTTGAACATTGTTCTTTAAAGAGATTAACAAACTTTAAGCTAGACCGACCAAAAAAAAAAGAGGCATGACAGATTCCTAAAATAAGATATAAAAGACAGAGGATAATACTGAACTTGCAGAAATAAAAAGGGTTATAAGGGATATGATAAGCAGTAACTATATGCTAACAAATTTGATAACTTAGATGAAATGGGCAAATTCCTAGAAGACACAAACTGCAAACTGACTCAAGAGGAAGTAAAAATCCTGAATAGATTTAACAATAGATTGAATTAAACATTTAAAACTTCCCACAAATAAAAACAGGCCCATATGGCTTCATTTAAATTATACCAAATGCCTAAAGCTAAATTAACACCAATTTTCCACAAATTCTTCCAAAGGAGGGAACACTTTCTGACTCATTCTATGAGCCCAGTATTACCCTAATACCAAAACCAGGCAAACATATTAAAGAAAATAAAAATTTACATCAATAACCCCTAATAGTGCAATGGCAAAAATCCTCAACAAAGTACTATCATACCAATTCAGCAACATATGAAAAAGATTATACACCATTACTGAGCAAGATCTATACCAGCAATTTAAGGTTGATTTAACATCCAAGAATCAATGTAATACAGCATGTCAATAGAATAAAGGACAAAAACAACATGAGCATCTCAATAAATACAGAAAAAAAAATTGACAAAATTTGACAGTACCTCATGAAGAAAATATGCAACAAATAATAAGTAGAAGGTGGGATTTCCTTAACTTAATAAAGGGCATCTTCAAAAGTCTCATAACTAACATACTTCATGGTGAAAGACTGAGAACTTTTCTCCTAAGCTCAGGAATGAGACATGAATGTCCGCTCTCTCTTCAACTTCTATTCAACTTTGTACTGGAGGTTCAAGTCAGGTCAATTAAGAAAGTTTTTTTTTTAAATATTCATTTGGAAAAGAAGAAGGAAAACCATATATATTTGCAGATGATATTATGTATAGAAAATCCTAAGGAATCCACTAAAAGATAATCAGATAATAAATTAGTTCAGCAACATTGCAGGATAAAAGATAGATTCATTGTTTCAACTGATTAACATAAAAAATCAGGCCAGGAGTGGTGGCTCATGCCTGTAATCCCAGCACTTTGGGAGGCCGAGGTAGGAGGATCACTTGAGCTCAGGGGTTCGAGACCAGCCTGGGCAATATGGCGAGACCCCATATCTACCACAAATACACACACACAAATTAGCTAGGCATGGTGGTATGCACCTGTAGTACCAGCTACTTAGGAGGCTGAGCGGGGAAGACGGTTTGAGCCTGGGAGGCAGAGGTGGCAATGAGCCGAGATCACACCATTGTACTCCAGTCTGGGTGACACAGCCAGACACTGTCTCAAAAAAACAAAAAAGATAAATTGTATGTCTGAGTATTACCAATACATAATAGGAAGAGGTCACATGTTCATCAACTGGATGATCTAATTTTATTAAAATGGAAATACTCCCCAAATTAATCTATAGTTTCAGCACAATCCTCATCAAAACTCTAGCTGGCCCCTCTGTAATAACTGATGAGCTGATCCTAAAAGATGTATGACAATTCAAGAGAACTAGAATAGCAAAAAACAATTTTGAAAAAGAACAAAGGTGGAGGGCTTATACATCCTGATTTCTAACCTTGTAGTAATCAAGACTGTATGGTACCGGCATCAGCACAGACATATATTAATGGAATAGAATTGAGAGTCCATAAATAAACCCTCTCATTTATGGTAAATTTATTTTTAACAAAAGTGCCAGGACAATTCAGTGGCTAAAGGATAGTCTTTTCAGAAAATAGTGCTAAAACAACTGGATGTCCACATGCAAAATAGTAAAATTGGACCCCTACCTCATACTACTAAATACATGCAAAAATATACTCAAATTGATCAAAGCCATAGACATAAGAGCAAAAGTTATAAAATTCTTGGAAGTTAATATAGGTCTATATTTTTATTAACTTAGAATAGGCTGATTTCTTAGGCATAACACTAAAAGTACAAGCAGCAAAAGAAAAAACTAGACAAATTGGACTTTATAAAAATTTCAGACTTTTGTGCCACAAAAAACACCATCAGAAGAGTGAAACGACACCCACAGAAGAGGGGGAAATATTTGCAAATCGTATTTATGATAAGGGACTTGTATCTAAAATACACAACACCTCTTACTCTTACAAGTCAACCATGAAAAGAAAGCCCAATTAAAAATGGGCAAAGGATTTGAATAAATATTTCTCCAAAGAAGATATACAAATAGTCAGTAAGTACATGAAAAAATGATCGATGTCATTAGCCATCAACTAAATGCACATTAAAACCACAATGAGATACTACTTTACACTCACTAGGATGCCAAAACGTTAATGACAAGCTATTGAACCCTTGTAAACTACTGGTGGGATTGCCTGGGACAGAGCTGCTTTGGAAAATAGTCTGGCAGTTCCTCAAAAGGCTAAACCTAGATGGAGAGTATTAATTTCTAGGTCTTCCATAACCAAGCACCACACATTGAGTGGTATAAACAACTCTCAAATTCTGGAGGCTAGAAGTCTGAGATCAAGGTGTCAGCAGGGTTGGTTTCTTCTGAGACCTCTCTCTTGGGCTTGCAGATGGCTGTCTTCTCCCTATGTCTACACATAACCTTCTCTCTGTATCTATCTGTGTTCTAATCTTCTTTCTTATAAGGGCACCAGTTATATTGGATTAGAACCTATCCTAATTGCTTCATTTATTTTAATTACCTCTTTAAAGATCCAATCTCCAAATACAGTCACATTCTAAGGTGCAAGGCAGTAGGACTCCAATATATAAATTTGGAGAGGACACAACTTAGTACATGACAGAGTTTCTGTATGACCCAGCAATTTCATTCCTAAGCGTCTCAATTTGTTTGATCTGCTATTTAAAAAATACCATAAACTTGGTGGCTTATAAACAACAGAAATTTATTTTCCACAGTTTGGAAGGCTGGGAAGTCCAAGGTCAAAGTGCCAGCAGATTTGATGTCTGGTGAGGAACCACTTTCTAGTTCATAGGTGAAGCCTTCTTACTACATTCTCAAATGGTGGAGGAGGCAAGGCAGCTGTCTGGTGCCTCTTTTATTAGGGCACTAATCCCATTCATGAGGGTTCCACCCTCATGACAATTACCTCCCAAAGGCCACACCTCCTCATACCATCACATTGGTGATTAGGTTTCAACATATGAATTTGGGAGGGACACAAACATTCAGACCATAGCACTAGGTATCTACCCAAGAAAAGTAAACATGTGTTCCATACAAAAACCTTTTCATGAATGTTCATAGCAACATTATTCATAATATCCAAGAAATGGAAATAATCCATATATCCATCAACCGGGAAACTGATAAACAAAATATAATACTCATTCAATGGAATATTCTTCAGCAGTAAAAAGTAATAAAATACTGATACATATTTTAATCAGATGAATCTTGAAAACATTAAGTGAAGAAACCATTCACAAAGCACCATATATACTATCGAGTCGAAGAGTAGATTTATGGTTACCCAAGGTAGGAGGGTGGGGAAGTTGGGATGAAATGGTGAGTGGTTGCTAATGGGTACAGATATTTTTGGTTGGGTGATTGTGATTTAAATATTCAAAAATCGAGTGTGGCGATGGTTGCACAACTCTGTGAAGGTACTGAAAACTACTGAGTTGTATACTTTAAACAGCTGAATTATATGGCATGTTAGTTATGTCTCAGTAAAGCCATTACTAATAAGATAACACCACTTCCTGGAAATAGAAATGCTATTTTAATAGCTAACACATAAATAAAGCCATTAGATGTTAATATAGTCCCAAAAAATCTGCTGAAGCATGTATTCCATTAAAACACATGAAGAAACTAACAAATAGAAAGCCATGGAATCCAGAAAACAGATCATCAACATAAGACAGAGCCAAAGTATTTCCAGTATGATGGTGAAGGGAGAGAGCTATACAGCAAGAGCAGCTCCAAGTAGAGCAGAAAGTCTTCAGGAGAGATGGAGGAGAGACAAACCTGATAAAATAACTCATGTATTTAATAAAGTGAGAGGAGAGTTACACCTAATACAAAATTTGGCAATGAAATGGCGATGCATGTATAAATGACAGTCAAACAAAACAAAAAATAGAAGTGACTATTACTCCCAAGAAAACAATAAATTGCACACAATATATAAAACATGGCTCTGTTAGGAACAATATTTGCATAGTCATAGTAATATAGACACTAAACATTGATCTTATTTAAATAGACAAAATTATTTGGAGGATGATAAGGGAAATGCAGATGTGGTTAAGACAACCTGTAAAGAAATTATATAGAGAATATCTAAAACTAGAAAACAAGAAAGAGGTGCATGAGAATATTATACAAAAATGAAAGAGTAGAGCATGGTTGTCTTTAGAGCGCATGAACTGGAGAGGCAAGAGGCAAGACAATTTTATCTTCTGTAGTAACCTTAGTAGAATCAATTGACTTTTTAATCTACGTCCATGGAAAGCCTTATTAAAAATTAAAGTTAAATTTTAAACAGAGAAAAGAAATACTATGTGGCAGATTTCCATTTCTATCAATATTATGTGCTAGATACACTGAAGGGAAAAATCTGTCACTAAAAAGCATCTAGTAATATTGGGTGAAACTCACTAACAGTCTTTTAATTCTATACCTGAGTTTAAAGGAAGTGAGGGGAATCCCCAAAACAAAACCAAAAAGAAACTAAAAACCAGAAGAAACCAGCATCATTTATTAGTGTTTTGTAGTTTTCACTGTAGAGGTCTTTCACCTTTTTGGGGGGTGGCGGGGGAACGAGTCTCGCTCTGTTGCTCAGGCTTGAGTTCAGTGGCACGATCTTGGCTCACCGCAACCTCCGCCTCCCGGGGTCAAGCAATTCTCCTGCCTCAGCCTCCTGAGTAGTGCCGCCACCATGCCCAGCTAATTTTGTAGTTTTAGTAGAGATAGGATTTCATGATGTTGGCCAGGCTGGTCTCGAACTCCTGACCTCAGTGATGCACCACACTTGGCCTCTCAAAGTGCTGGGATTACAGACATGAGCCTGTAAAATTGATTTATTTTAATCAATAAATTGATTAAATTTATTCTTGGGTACTTTGGGTTCTTTGTAGGTATGTAAATGGGATTGCTTTCTTGACTTCTTTTTCAGCTAGTTCATTATTGGTGTATAGAAATGCTAGTGATTTTGTATCCTGCAACTTTACTGAATTCACTTATCAGTCCTAAGGGCTTTTTGTGGCATCTTTAAGTTTTCTGTGTATAAGATTATGTCATCTGCAAAGAAGGATAATTTGACTTTCTCTGTTCTTTACTCTTATTCAAGGATACTAATCAGGTATAAATAAAATCCTTTTTATTTTTCTATTATTTTCTCTGTAATCCTTTTAAATCCTCTTTTGCCTTTCCATTTTATTTTGCTCAGTTTTCTGAAACCTATCAATATTTCTAACTGTATTTTTGGTACTACCGTTTCTCCTTTTATTGCTATTTCTAACATGGCTGTCTTTTATACAATGGCTTCAGTCTCTCCTCTAATTTTTTTCTCCTGGCTCTTCCAACTCATTTTTAAAATCTCTTTCTAGCATTTTTTTGTTATTATCTTATTTGTACACTTGTCTCTATTCTTTGAGCTCTTGATGCAAAGAGATTTATTTTAATGTATCTTATTTTAATTCAAGGAAAGTGTTCAATTTTTTTATGCTTTGTAAAATAATTATTTTGATATTCTTGTTTTAGTGAGTTTCTTCATTTTTATCTTTTAATATTTTTCTCATAGTTTCCCGCTGGTTTTTTAAGTTATTGTTTATCTTTTAATGGGAGCTAGTTTTTCTTGGTCAGCTGCTTGCTGAAGAACAGTGTATGGTAACAGACATCAGTCTAGGTGAGCCAGCCGATCTAGTAAATAGGGTCTAGATCTATTGCCTCAAAATATTCTCCCACCAACTTTCTACTCTGAAGCTCTATCTTTTGGATTTAGACATGGGTCTCCATGAGGCCAGTATCCCAGATTCTTCATGTAGTGATTTTGTGCTTACTCCTCTTCAAATGACCTTGCCCCGTAGCATCTCCTCTACCCTACCACAGCTTGACTCTCATGAGATGGCATGTCTGCTACTCTTTACCTCTGAACTTTCTTACTGCTTTTTAATATTAAATGGGGCTCAGGGATATTCCAGTAAGCCATCTGTTCCAAGATCAGAGGTTGACAGTTTGTACCACCCTCATGGAGAATTCTGTGTACTGGTTGGGTCTGAAGAAGCAACTTCATTTATTCAAAAAAATATTTATTGAGTGAACACCACATTGCAGGTAGTGTTCTAAGTTCTTGCTGAATTTGCCTTGTTGGGAACAGGGAGAGGGAGAGAGACAATGAAAAGTAATGTCATAAGTTATAAAAATTGATAAATATATTGGGGAGAAATGCAGAAAGGAGGAATCAGGAGTGGTAGAAAATAAACAATTGCAATTTAAAAGATAATGGTCTAAATTTCACAGCATTTGGCAGCTATTCTTCATTGATTGTGGGTTGAGATTTTCTTCTCATATGGTCTCTGCTCTTTTTGTTGTTTCAGAAGGGAGAATGAAGTTGGTTTATCTTGATTCTGCAATACTTAACTGGAAGGCCTCCACCACCTCCTTTTGTATAAATATGTTTATTTCATAAGTTATGGTGATTTGTAGTGTAACAGTCCTTTCTGTTTTCCTTCTTTGCCATCATTCTGTATGTAGGAAAGATGGAGAAATTCTTGAAATTCAACCATTCTTTTTTTTTTTTTAATTGTACTTTAAATTCTAGAGTACTTGTGCACAATGTGTAGGTTTGTTATATATGTATACATTCACCATGTTGGTGTGCTGCACCCATTCTTTCCCTAACCTGAATCCAATCACATTATGACTTACATAACTCTTGCGAGTCCTCTTGAACTTTAATTCATTTATGACAATTGGTTTGAGTTTTGTGGTTTTCCTTTTAAAGGTACATTCTCACATAATTTGGAACAGGGGCGGTGAGGGTGACACCCATGAGAAAATAACCTCCTCTTCTCTTTTCCTCATACCTAAATATATAGTTACATTTGTAGGAATGCTTATATATTTTTAAGATGTGCTCATAATATTTCAAGATTAAAGCTACCCTCTTATAGGTGTAACTGAAGAGCGGAAGTCTTTCTAACAGAAAATTGGGATTGAGGGGGGATTACCAAGGTAGCATCCAGGAGAGAGACTAATTTTGATTGTTCAAAGTGTTAAAGAAGAGATTTCTTAGTGGCAGATTTTGGACGTCATCCACCAGGTGCGGGGACCTGAGAATGAGAAAGTCCCCAGCCCTCAGACCCTTATTTTCTAGTGGCTTAGCTGGGTAGAAGTGGCCAAGGAACTGTCACAATGGTGGTTCAAGACTCCTAGAGACATCTGGGCTGAAAAACTGAAACTAACCCACAGAGAGAAAAAGAATTAAACATAGAAATATAGAGTTTAGTCAGTATTTGTGTTTCTTGTTCCAGAAGCACAACTGTATACATTTCGTAAGAAGGATGCATGAGCCAACAAATTTTTATTGACCTAACTATTTTGAGTTTCACTTCTGTCACATCCAAAAGAATCTTAACGAAAGCACAGGGGAGGAAGGGCCTTTCTACACTTGAGCTAGGGATTTAAAGGAGGAGCCTGGAATGCCTACGTATCAGTTAGGGTACTGTTGGGTTGCTGTTTCCAGAAAACTTGATAAACAATGGCCCAAACAAGTAATTTGTTTTACATGACAAGAAGTCTGGGACAGGCAGACCAAGGCAGGTAGACTGAAAGTCTATACCCTCAAGACTCTAGACTCTTTCCATCTTTCTGCCATCCTAAGTGAAGCTTCCTGGATCTCCAGGCTCATGTCTATATTGTAGGTTAAAAAACAGACAAGAAAGTGGAAATACAGCTCCGGCAGTCTCCCACCTGTTTTCATTAGTCATAACTCATTCACAAGGCCCCATTAGGTACAAGGGAGTCTGGAAAATTCAGCTTTCAGTCTTCTAAAGTTCATAGTGGAGTAGGGTTGGAATGGTTAAAACCCAAGGAGACAAGGTGGTGCCAGTGAGTAAAGGAGGCAGTAAGAAAGGAAGACAAAGCCCAAGAAACAGAGTTTGTTCTGTTTGCCAGCCATCCTATAAACTGAAAAATCCTCCTCCCACAACCAATTTTGAAGATTCCTGGGACAGAATGTGGATCAGGGGGAGCTCTTGCTGTTAAGGCAAGTGATAATTACAAATATAATTCATGAAATGTTATTGTTTTAAAGATATATATATATATGTGTGTGTGTGTGTGTGTGTGTGTATATATATAGAGAGAGAGAGAGTACTATACGTATAGAGTGCTACAGTATATATTTTATATAATATACACATATGTTAAACCATGCCTAAATACTAATGACAAACTGTAAAAAATATCAGTTGCACATATGACAGATAATTTTCTTTATTTGCAAAGAAATCCTGAAATCAGTAAGAAAAAGATAACCAACTCAGTAGAAAATTTGACTTAAAAGATATAAATAGAAAGTTTATAGAAAAAGAACCCAAAATAACACTCCCCAAAGCTTAAAAGATGATTACAGTACTCATAATAAAAGAACTATAGTAAAAACGGGCTTGCCAAGACTTCTTCCTCCTCAGTGCACTTTCTTCTCTTGGCGCTTCCAGGAAGGACATCACAATATCTTGATTTTCCTCCTAGTTCTCTGGTCCCTTTGTTTGGTCTCTTTCCCTGGTTTCTCCTCTTTTCCCTGGCTTCTCCTGTAAATGCTGGAGTGCTCCAGGAATCAGTCCTCTGTCCTCTTCTCTTTTCTCTCTGCACTCATTCACTTGGGAATCTTATCCAATCTCAGAACTTTAAATAGTATCTATAGTTTAACAACTTTAAAACACATATTTCTAGCCCCAGCCTTTTTCTAAATTCCAGACTCACATATCCAGCTGCTTACTCAACATCCCCAGCTGCGTGTCCAATTGCTGTCTGAAGCTCAATTTTCCAAAGCTGAACTCTTGGTCTTTAACAATTCATCAAACCTGCTCTACTCACGACTGTCCCGCATTTCAGTTGACTACATCTTCATCCTTTAAGCTGACTATGCTAAAAACCTTTCTGGCATCTTTGACTCTTGTTTTCCTTTCATATCCCACATTCAATCTGTCAATATTGGCTGTAAGTTCAAAATATATCTAAAATATCACCATTTCTTACCCATCATATCCAAGCCATCATTATCCTTTGAATCTTAATTCATCTCCCCACTGCTACCTTTGCAGGCCTATATTCTATTGACAACACTACAGCAGAGTAATACTTTTAAATCATAAATCAAATCATCTCACTCCTCTATCAAAACCCTGCAATAGACTTTACTCAAAATAAAATCTGGAGAACTTTTTAAAAAGTAGTTTTAAAACATATCTGCAAACTTTGGGATACACCTCACACTTCAGGGTGGAGCTGAATCTCCCTCACCTTAGTTAGGGAAAAGCATCAGTGACCAGTGACTCATTTCTAATGACTAGAATGGGATGGAGGTGATGGGGCATGACTTCAAAAGCTGGCTCTGTCTCTCTCTAGAGGCTCATGGAACTCAATTACCATATTGTAAGGAAACCCAGACCACATGGAGGGTTTACATATAAGTGGTCTGGCCACAGCCCCAGCTGAAGTCCCAACCAACATCAACCACCAGACATGTGAGGAAGCCTTAGGGATGATACTAGCCCCAGCCTTCAAGCCATACTCACGGATGCTGAGTAAAGTAGAGATGTACTTTCCCACTGAGCCCTGCCCAAATCACAGATTAGTGAACAAAGTAAGTGTTTTCATTAAGTTAAGCCATAAAGTTTGGAATAATTTGTTACATAGCAAAGATAACTTAAACATAATCCTTTATAAGGCCATATGCAATGTGATTCTCCTCCTCAATTCCTCTTTAACTTCATTTCTTTGACTTACTTTTTCATACCACTTCATGCATACTGGCATCATCATTGCTGTTCCTCAAACAAACCAGGTACTTTTCCACCTTGCAGCCTTTCTTTTTTTTTTTTTCTTTTTTTTTTTTTTTCTTTTTTTTTGAGATGGAGTCTCACTCTTACTGCCCAGCTGGAGTGCAGTGGCTCACTGCAACGTCTGCCTCCCAGGTTCAAGCAATTCTCCTGCCTCAGCCTCCTGAGTAGCTGGGATTACAGGCATCCGCCACCATGCCCGGCTAATTTTTGTACTTTTAGTAAAGGCATGGTTTCACCATGTTGGCCAGGCTGGTCTCAAACTCCTGACCTTGTGATCTGCCCACCTAGGCCTACTAAAGTGCTGGGTTTACAGGCATGAGCCACCGTGCCCGGCCACAGCCTTTCTTTGTGTTAGCTGTTGTCTCTGCCTGGAATGACCTTGTCTCTGATATCTACATAGGATTTCAAGGACAAGCTTTTCCTTTGCCTCCTTCAAATCTTTGCTCAAGTGTCAGCCCCTCATTGACAAACCCTGGCCATCTTTTTAATACTTGCCCAAACCTTCCCGCTGGCACTCCAGGTACCCTTACTTTGTTATACTTTCATTTTTATTTCATAGCGCTTTCACCTTATAACACACTGGATAATTTACTTATTTACTGTGGTACTATCTCTAAGATCCCCAGCCATGCTTTTAATATGTAAACTCCATGAGGGCAGGGTTTTTTATTTATTGCTATTATTCTTCACTGCCATTTCCTGAGCTACTAGAAGAGTTCTTAGCACACAGTAGGTGCTTAGTAAATACGTGTTGACAAAATAGCTATATATCAGCTCTTACATCTACACTTGTAAGTTTCTCTCTAAGCCCCTGTACAGTTCTGAGTCAAAACAAAATTATGTCCAAAGGACCACGGGATTAAAATGAGACCAACATTCTGAGATCACTTTTCAGTTTTCCCTGAGGAAAGTGATTAAGAAGACAAGACCACGAACCAGTCTGGAATTTTCTTTTCCTGACAGAAGGAATTCTGACACAGGTTCTACATTCTGATTAATGAAAAAAATATGCTTTTAAAATGTGTCCACTCATAGATGCATAATGAAGAGTCCCCTGCCCCTTCCAAAAAAAGCAGATTCACTCAGGCTGACACATATCTTAAAAGAATATGTTTTATTTTCCTGAATCAGGAGTCATATGAGGATGACATCAGCTCACTTGTCCTGGATTTGTGTTTCTGAGGAATTTCTGGATTACTATGATGCATGAAACATAAATCAACAGCATAAAATATAAGTGTACATGTTAATGAATACATACAGAGCGAACCCCTGTGAAAATACAACTTCGACAGAAGAACAGAACATTCTTAGCATTCGTGTTTTCCTTCCTGGTCGTAGCTACCTCCCTCCACAAGAGGATTACAGACTGGAGTCCCCGGAAAACAGTCTCTGAAACAGAGATTAGTACATAAGACATTTATATGGGAGTGTCTTTAAAATCAACACCGGTGGAATGAAGAAGAGAGCAAAATTAGGCAGCGAGAGAAATTGGGCTGTGGAGCAGTCCAGTGGAAGGCCTGTCAGCCCCACAAGCAGCTCTGGGATGGCCTGCAGAGTTATCCCAAGTTGTTGGGCTGGGATTTTATAACTCAGTGTTGACCAGTCACTGGATGCATCTGCCCATGGAAGGTGAATTTCTCTTCTTCTGAGGAAATCCCCAGTGAGGGCTGACCTCTGAGAGTCACCTTCCAGCAGCACTCACAGCAGCTGAAGAACAAATTTCTTCATTCCTGAAGGGGGATGTAGGCAACACATCACAGCATCTACCGTGTTGCTGTCCTGACTTCAATGGTCACCACATATTTTTTTCTAGTTTTACCACATAAAGGATAACAATATAATTTTAATTTTGCCTTATTTTGGAGCTTAGATAAATGAAATCCTAATGTATGCATACTTCTGTGTCTTTCTCAAATATATGCTTTTAAGATTTAGTCAATGTGGCTTAATCTTAATTCAATTTCATTCATTCATTTTCATTGTCGTACACCTTATTTCAATGTACTACAGCATATTCACACATTTGACTCTTTTTTTTCTGTTTTTTGAGACAAGGTCTCACTCTGTCACCAAGGCTGGAATGCAGTGCACAGTCTTGGCTCACTGCAACCTCCACCTCCCAGGTCCAAGTGATTCTCCTGCCTCAGTCTCTCAAGTAGCAGGGATTACATGCACCAGCCTATATGCCCAGCTAATTTTTGTATTTTTAGTAGAGATGGGGTTTCACCATAGTGGCCAGGCTGGTCCAAACTCCTGACCACAAGTGATCCGCCCACCTTGGCCTCCCAAAGTGCTGGGATTACAGGCATGAACCACCACACCTGGCCTACACATTTCACTCTTAATGAACATATGAGTTGTTTACAACTTGGGGGTTTAAAAAAAATGCTGCTGTGAATATCATTCATGAATGTGGTTGTATCTTGGTCATCAAGCAAATGAGTTTGCAGGGAATATACTTACAAGTAAAATGGCTGGTTCATAGCATTTAAATTTTTAATTTTACTAGAAAATGCCAAAATATTTTCTGATATTTGCTTCCAAAAGCCATGTTTGAGAGTCCGCATTTCTCTATATCTGTATCTCTGGGGAAAGGCCTGGAAGTGCTTCAGTAACAACCCCCTAATTTTGGTGGATTACAAAAACAAAGGTTTCTTTCTAAATCATGTTTTGTGTCCATCATGGTCAGCTGTTGAATGATCACCGCAGGCTCCAGGCTGATGGAGAAGATTCTTCCTATAACATTGCTGTTCTCTTAGGATGTTTTACTTTTCTAGATATATATTCATATTGTGTATGAATAGAAACTATATTACATCTTCCTTTCCAATTATTCTGCTTCTAAATGCTTTCTCTATTCTAATTGCATTGGTATTTTAAGTATTTTGAGGCTATATTATTACATGAATACAGATATACAATTTTTTTTATCATTAGGAATTAACCCTAGGCCAGCCAACTGACCAACAGACTGGTAGCTGACTAGACACATGAGCAAACCCAGCCACAAATTTTTCAAGTAATAATTACCCCAAAACTTAGTGTTTTAAAACAACAGCCATCTATTTAGTTCATTATTCTGTGGGCCATAAATTTGGGTTGGGTTCAGCTGGGTGGTTCTCCTGTCCTTGGCTGGGCTTACATCTTTTAGCTTCCTAAGAGATTAGCTAAAGAAGGAATGGTTTTGTTTGCAGAATTTAGAGAAAGCATAAAGGAGCAAGTAATGTTTCTCTTCTCTCCAGTCTCCTCAGACAGAAAAGGCCAAAGCCCCCCCCAAAAAATAGAGTATCTTCTATGAAGTCACCAGAAAGCCAGGGAGGGAACCAGATGCTGAATTCACATGTCCCAGTCTTGGTATTTCCCTTAACACCATAATCTGGGGATTATGGACCCTTCAGCTGTATTAGAAATATACCTTTGAGATTATTCAAAAGTTAAAGGAAGAATCTACCATAAGATCACAAGAGGAAAGAAATTAAAGGAAGAACCATAAATAGTACACAGTCAGCATGATCTCCACTCAGGAGAGCTCAGGGAAAATCCCCGTATGTATTTATACATTCTGATACATGGCTGGGAACCAAGTTCTGAGCCTAGCAATCACAAACCCTCCACTTTTCTAGAATCAGTGAAATCCACTACATGTTTAAAAGTACAAAGCAGTCAATTCATACGATTAAAACCCTTAAACTTTGCAGAACGAACCAAGCAGATGCCAAATCAGTTCAAAACACATTTTAATTCTAATTTTAGGTTACCAGTTGAATCATTGTATAAGATTTGATGCCACTTGACCTTTCTGGGTCTCAATTCTTTCATCAGATAAATTAATATCCCCAAAGTAGCGCAAGGTTATAATTAATGAAATAACAGATCCAAGGAGGAATTTAAAAACACGTGAACCTTTTTACAATTGACTGATGGAGGCAGATGCCCTGGTGTCTGAAACAAATGCAGAACAAAAATAAATGCAGAATTACAAAGAAAAGAGTTGTTCTAGAGCAAGAGATATAGAAGGAAACCAACTGTTAGGATGGCTGTGGGACGTTTCTAACAGTCTGAAAACTGGCAGGGAGTTTAAATATCAGAACTAAAGGGAGATGTGTCAGGCCCTGTCCTGGGCCGGGGATTCCAAGGTGAAGAGGCTCATGGCCTAATAAGGAGACTAATTGGCAAATGGTGTGAAATGGAGGGAAAAGGGCAAAAAGATAAGGGTATACAAGGCAGCCTATAGGAGCTACTGATTAATTCTTTCTTGAAAGGGGGCAAAGGGAGATGTTTTCCTGAGAGGCAATGAGAGCTGAGCTGGGTTTTGACACAGATAATGGATATGGTACATAATAGATGCCAATTAAATATTTTTAAATAAATAAAGGCATTTCCCACAGAAGTATCACAGAAGGGCAACAGCATAGGTGGACAGAATATGGCATTTCCAGGAAATGGTATTGCTCAAATGAAAAGTTGGAGGGTCAGAACAACCGCCACCATAGGGGAGGCTAGAGATGAATGCAAAGGCTAGATCTCTGAGAACTTGGATGGCACAAAAATGATTTTCACTGTGTCCTGTTGGATTTTGGAAGCTAGGGAAATTTGAAAACAATGCAAAAGGACATTCCAGGTAAAGGGACTATGATGAGTGTGCTTTGTGCTCTGCAGTTCCTGCTTCAAGGAAGAACTTGTTGACCTACCTGCTAGGAGTGCTGTGAGCAGAAAGCCTTCAGCTGGTCCCGTTTAGAGCCTGCCGCAGTTTCAGAGCTGCCTCGTCCACAGTTATGCCCTTCTGGGTGATGGAAGCAGGGGATACAGACCTAGTCAAGTCAGTCCACACTGGGGCAACTCACACAAGCCCCCTTAGGTCCAGAGATCCCTGTGGGGTTGACTGAAGCTGCCATCACAACTGATCTGCACTGCAGTTCAACTTCTCTTTCAGTCCATTCCTACTTCCACCCAGGCCAGAACCACAGGGGTGGGGTAGGGTGGGATGGGGTGGGGTGGGGGCAGCAGATGGAAGAGCAGGGAATCTGAGGCAGAGATCAAGCCCATCCTCCTACCCCTGTGGCTCTGACTTTCAGAATTCTTTGGTGGCAGCTAATGGTTTGGAACAAATGCAGTATAGCTCAAGGAGCCCTAGTCTCAGGATAAAAAGGAGTTCAAGGCCAGTTTCTGTAACGGCCTTGAACTCCTTTGACTTTGAGTCAAGTCACATCACTTCTATAAGATAATTTTTTTATCCCAAAAAGGGGAAGAACAATGCCAACATTCCAGATTTAGTGGTGGGGCTGGGCAAATACATGACATAACATGGGAAAGTGCTATATAAACTGTGTATACCAGAGTGGGTATGAATATTAAAACAATAGACAATTGTTTCTGCCCTTGGCTATATTGTTGCTACCATGGAATTTATGGTGTAAGGTTTATGCTGAGAGTCAGAGGAGCTCCGTGAAGGGTTATACCGCCACCTAGTAAACACAGGGAGAACTGCAGTTGGATCTTGTGCATGTGTAAACTTGCACATGTGTAAACTTTAAAATCCTAAGCCCCTATCAGCTGAATTGACTCCCTCTTGGCAAAGGGAACCCCAGAAATACCTTAAAACTGAATTCCCAGCCACGACGGGATGGAAAGTCAGACATGCCTCGTTATACCCCCTCCCTTTTAGAGTTTAGACACAACTGACCAGCATTAATGTTAAAATAGGGATCATAAGACTGACAGAGGAGACTTTTCATGGCAATAAGATACCAAATTATAAACAGGACCTAAGACCATGCCAGGCAAGGGTTAAGTCACACACTCCTGCACTTAAAGAATCAACTATGTTCCAACTGCTAACTACCACAAGGTTTCTCTTTTTCTCTAGCAACTAAACAAACACTGGCCTCCAGATAAACAGCATTAAAACAATTACATCTCATCCAGCTCACAGGTGCTGATCCACTGAACCCCCGTTCCACCAACCAGAAACAGCTTTGACTGGACAAGAGGTTGATTTCAGTAACTTTCTGCTGATGAGAAGACCACCAGCCATGGACTGGTTCTTGCTGGTTTACAGAGACTGCACACCTGTGTGCCTTCATGTCCTGAAAAGATCTTTTGACATATAGGGGATAGATGTAATACATTTCATCTATTCATTTTAAAGTGAACATTGGTCATAAGTTATGTGTATGTTTATCTAATATGCCTGTGTCAGGACCACTTTCTTGAATACTCAGCTCCTCCTGCAACTTGTTGAACGTGTATGTTTAGCCAACCTGTTCAGCATAAAACTCCTACCCCAAGCCCTCCTCCTTCCAAACGCCTATCTCTGGTCTTGGCTAGAGGCAAGTGGGACAACCTTGCCTCTAGCCAACCTGTGGGACAACCACCTTGCAGGCTGTCACCTTTTATAAGAATTAAATCCTCCTCTCTCCTAAATTTATAAATTATGTTTTTTCTTCAGTTAACAAATGGGGACAATCAACACACTTGAATGTTTCCTTCCAATGATTCTCTTATTATTGAACCTTAGCCTTGGTGTTCCCAACTCCTGGACATAGGAAGGGAAGAGTGGGAATAAGAAATAGAAAATAAATCACAGTTCAAATCAAATACCATCTTCAGGAGAGATCACTTTGGCCGCTTTATGCTCAGGCAGCTGAAGTTTTTCCTAAAACAGAGAAATGCATATACCCATTCATATGATGAGTGGCTCTGTGGGAGGATGGAGCATCTGCCATTTAATTCCCATTGAAAATCAGTTACATGGACTGTGTTAAGGAAGAAAAAGAATACAATGAAGATAGTGTATTCATTCATTAGAAAAAGCCTGGATTATATCAAAACGGTTACCTTTGAGAGAAAAGATTATAGGTGATCTTTATTTTTTCCAGGTGCATTTCTGTAACTTACAGATTTGCTACAATGAACACAGTCATCCTTTCATGATCATATTAAAATGATTGTTGTAAAAATAGAATTTAAGATGTGCTTCTTTGAACACTTTGTATAAAGCTGTTTCCATCCCACCTGCTATGTCACCAGACTGTGCGGAGGAACACACGGATTATAGCAATCACACTTACGGAACCAGGAACTTACCAGACAGCAACTCCACCCTGTGTCCCTGGGGGACAACCAGCTGCTTGTGATCAGTTATGGACTGAATGTTTGTGTTTCCCCAGAATTCATATGGTCCCCTAATGTGGCTATAGTTGTATTTAGGGCCTTAGGAGGTAATTAAAGTTAAATGAGATCATAAGAATGGTCCCTAGTCCAATAAGAGTGGTGTGCTTATAAGAAGAGACACCAGAGCCAGGTGCAGTCGCTTATGCCTGTAGTCCTAGCTACCCAGGAGACTGAGGCAGGAGGATCATTTCAGCCCAAGACATTGAGGCTAGCCAAGGCAATATTGATATAGTGAGGTCCTGTCTCAAA
>NW_012101876.1:4283766-4304102 GCF_000951045.1 Mandrillus leucophaeus | reverse complement strand
GAGGAAAGGCCATGTGAGGACCCAATGGGAAGGTAGTCATTTGCCAGCCAGGAAGAGCGCCCTCGGTGCTGTGATCTTGAACTTCTAGACTCCAGAACTGTGAGAAATAAATTTCTCTGGTTTAAGCCCATGGTATTTTGCTATGTCAGCCCCAGCTGACTAATGCATGATCTTACAAAGGCCCCAAGCCATGCATCCTCAATGCCCCACAGATCTCCTCCACGTAGTTCCCAATTCTGTCTGGAAGCTGGGCCCATGGTTAGAGGCCCAGAGAATCAAGCCACGAGGCAGAGGAAGATCTCACAAAAAACACAATTGTCCTTAATATATTTGCTGCAAAATGTTTCATCCGTGGTGAATATAAACCTTTCATTTCACTTTTCATTAATAATGTCAGCCTTAATTGTTTAGTCACCATGTTTTGAAAGACAGTGATCACTCTAATGGATGCCAAAGGGTTGGTCTCATGGAAAAATCACTGCTGTCTCTTCACCAACCACTATGTCACAAAGTATAGCCCAGATTGCAGTGAGCAAGAATCACACAATCTCATGCCAAATGATTTAATAAAGAATGCCTTTATTTATCTGCATTAAGTACTAAGGATGAAGTTCATTCACATTAGATGTCCCTTTTTCTATGCCCTGTCTTTGACTAATATTTCCCTATTCTCTGGTGGAAAAAAAAGTTTCAATTCATTTCTGAATTAGGTTTTTCTTGCTCCTTACATTGATTTTTATTTTGCTACATAGCACCCCAAAATTTTTTGAAAATATTGTAGGTCAAGTTCAAGTTTCTTTTTCATTCAGTTCTCATTCATTTAAAATATCTTTCAGTTACTTTTTTAACTATTAGAATTCAGTCCTCAAGTCACAAATCATCTGGCCCAAGTCGTTGCTGGCAGGAAAACATTCAGGCGTTTAGGAATCTGATGTCCAAGGTGTTGGAACGGGCTGTGTCACTTCTGAGCTGTGAGGTCCCACCTCAGCCAGGGTCATCTCCATTTCATCAGCATTAAAAGCTCTGCCTTTAGCAGTAACAGGGCTCTGCCTGGACTGTTACTGTATTGGGACACACTGAGCCTCACATTCTTCCTTGGTTTCAAACTGGTTGGCATTACCCCCACAGCCGCCATACCAGAACTGCTGGCAAACCCGTTCCTCCTTGTTGTAATACCACTTCAGGGTGTGATCCTGGCACTCGCCTTCTATTGGATCCATGGAACAAGGACCTGCAACAAAACAGAGAGAGAGCTGAATTTCCTGCATAAGCATGACAGAAAAAGAGCAATGGTTTGGAGTCACAGGCATGGGAATGAATCTCAGCCTCACCACCAATTCATTCTGTGACCTTGAGCAAGTGATTTAACCCCTCAGAGCCTCAATTTCCTCAGCTATAAAAGCAATATTTTAAAAAACTTCTATATCACGAGTATGTCATAAAGTGTCATATAACATATGTGAAAGGTGCAACATAGTTATAGCTATGACTTTGCACGGTACCTAGAAGACATGCCACAGATAATCTATAAATGAGTGAATAAAGGAATGAACATTAATAAATCTTTCTGATACTGAGCACTCCTCACTTGCGTATTATGCTGCTTTCCCTCCTTTTGCAAACCATCCCAATCCCTTGCCTCCAGTCTTCTAATGACCTAAGCAAATCTAGCTTATTTATTATTTACAGTACCCTGACTCTTGCCTGAGAAATTAAGACATCTATTAAAGGAAAAACACGATGTTCCTGAAAAATTAAAAACAGCATTGAAAATCAACACATCACAACAAAGCAAGATCTGGGACTCCCCAAATTTTACATGAGGCAATGATTTTCCCAGGTATATAACCCTCCCCACCTCAACTTCTAGGGAGAACAGATTTCCTTGGGTATCCTTTGTATCACGTAGAAGTATTTCTGACCCAGGTTGGCCCTGAAGCACAGAATGCTGCCATCCTCCCCGTAGTTCCTCCTAGGCCTTCCAAGTACCCTTAAATAAAGAGGAGACTGTCTTCGAAAAGCAAGTCTTAAAATTCATGGTTCATTTCTGTTAAACTATATGCTAACCTCCCAGTCGTATAATCGGCACAGACTAGTTTTCTAGGATAGGTGACCGGAGGTACTGTACCCACAGGGATGAGATATGCTCTTAGTATGCTAAGAAATTGATCATGGAAATCACCCTATGCTTTCAGTAGTCATATTTGAATTTGCTCACTGCATGACCCCTACTCTGGGGGGTATAAGACAACAAGCAGTACAGGACCAGGAGAAGTAAGAGAAATACTTATTCAAAAACCTGTCGTTGTCAACAGAAAAACACTCCAATGGTGAGCTCTTTGCTGTACTCTCTAGAGCCAACAAACAGACTCAGGGCTTAGTTATCAGCTGGCACCATCCTCTGCCATTACAACTGATTCTGAACTGACACACCGAGAACTCATTCAAACATATCTATCACTTTTCCTAGGGACACTCTGTCATCTTTAGAACCTCTACCCTTGCTTTGGGTCTGGGAGACAATCAGACAGGGACTGCTCTTCCTAAATTAGACTGCTAGAGTAGCACTGTCTATAATTATGAAATGTTTGAAATAATGGAAAATCTGTGCTGTCCAGTACAGTAGCCACTACTCCCATGTGGCTGCTGAGCATTTGAAATGCGGCTAGTGCAATCAAGGAACTGAACTTTTAATGCTATTTAATTTTGAATTATTTACATTTAAATGTAAACAGCCAATGTGGCTAGCAGTTACTATATTGGTCAGTACGGCTATAGGTGAATAAGTCCTTCATGCTTTATGCTAATTATCTCTAAGTTATCTTTGTAGCTTAACACTCAGAATACCACTAGTCTTAATTTTTCTTTTACCAGTATGTTAAGGCATTGAGGGCCAACAAATTTTTACCCAAGCAATTATTACTAGGCCCCAGTCTTACATTTGGCTTTATTTTTTACCATGAATATTAACCTTTGCTTCTTGGAAGAACTATGCAGTGGCAGTAACAATTTTACTCACAGTAGTTCGTGGAAACCAGGAGTAAAGAGAGATAAAGGTGAAGAAAAAGAAAAGAGTTGGCAGATACAAAGAGGAGCTACAATGAAATTACAATTTTGCTCCAGCTTATTCTATTTCCTGACATATATAAGTCTTATAGCCCTACTTGGAGGGGAAAACCAAAAAATTGGTCTGTGTGCTTTGGATATAACACTGAAATTGAAAATGTACCAAGATCAGCTGGGCACCTGTGAAGAGAGATAACTCATTTAATTCTTCACAGGTAGGCACAATGAAAGGTAGCGGGTGCTATGGCAGAATTTGGCTTAAGATTCAGGAGCACCAAGGAGGCTGTGAAAATTTAAAACTACCTGGGGGCATAGAAAAAACTCTAAGGAGAGGTGAAACTTGAGCTGAGTAGTAAAAGATGAGTAGGTATAGTCCACGTGGACACTGCGGAGGAAATATAGACAGTCAGGTGAAGGTAAGCAATGGTACAGAGATCTGGAATAAATCGCAGGGCATAAGGGCCATGAAAGGCATATGCAGGGAAGTGGTGGCCAGTAAAGCCCCAGAGGACCAAAGCAGGGGTCTAATTGTAAAGGCCCGTGTGCCTTCCACAGGCACCTGAACATTGTCTTATAAACAATGAGGAACCATAGAAGAGGAGAAGTGACACAACCATATTTGTGTTTTAGAAATGTCAATCAGCTGTTTAGAATGGAATTGGAAGGAGGACAAATTGGAAGAAAGGAGACCAGTTAGACAGCAGGAGGCAAGGGAGAAAACGTCAACTAGAGTAATATTGGGCAATCAGGCATTTTTTGAAAGAAGACATCCAAGCAGCCAACAAATGTGAAAAAGTACTCAACATCAATAATCATCAGAGAAATGCAAATTAAAACCACAATGAGATAGAATTTAGAGTAGTCAGAATGACTATTATTAAAAAGTCAAAAAACAGCAGATGTCGGTGAGAATGTGGAGAAAGGGAACGCTACTGGTGGGGATGTAAATTAGTACAATCGTTATGGAAAACAGTATGAAGAGTTCTCAGAGAACTAAAAATAGAACTACTCGTCAATCCAGCATCTCCACTACTGAGTATCTGCCCAAAGGAGAAGAAATTATTCTATCAAAAAGACACCTACACCCATATGCTCATGGGAGCAGTATTCACAATAGCAAAGTCATGGAATCAACCTAAATGCTTATCAACGAATTATTGGATTAAAAACGTGGTATATATACCATGGAATACTACTCATGCATAAAAAAGAATGAAATCATGTTTTTTGCAGCAACATGGAGAGCAACATGGAGGATATTATCCTAAGTGAAATGATACAGAAATAGAAAGTAAAAAACTGCGTGTTCTCACTTATATGTAGGAGATAAACGATTGGTATATGTGAACATACAGAGTGGAGTAAGACATTGGAGACTCCAAATGGTGGGAGGGTAGGGGCGGGGGCGAGGGTGTGTAGGATGAGATGCTATCTTTTGGGTACAGTGTACACTATTTGGGTAATGAGTACTCTAAAAACCCATACTTCACAAATATGCAGTATATCCACATGTACTTGCACTCCTAAATCTGATTAATTAATTTTTTTTAAATAATACTGAGTTTTGGCTTTCCATTTGTGGGCTAGTGGTGGTTCATACCAATAAAGATAGTTGGTAAAGGAAGAGAAGGAGATTTGAATGGGAAAGACAATGAGTTGGGATGGTTGAACTAAGTTGGTTTGATGTAACTGCAGGCAAGTCCAGTGGAACGATCTGGAGGGTAATTGAATACACTAGGCTATAGCACAGGAGAAAGTTAAAGCGGAAGATATGGATTTGAGAGTCACCAGCACAGAGGGGATAGTTGATGTTGTGGGTGGAGTGGGGAAGCATGCCTAAGTAGTGTAGTGTGTGCAGAGTGTTTGGAGGACTGAAGAAAGAATCGTGGGGAAGGGTGTGGCAGATTCATTACGATATTAATAAAGCCTAGGCTTCAGAGTAAATCATTTGCATAAGCCTCTTCTAAATGAATATTCACTTTTCACTTAATTTTAATAAATTTTTAATCTTTTTCTTAAAGAGGGCCCCAAAATTGTATAAATTCCACAAAACCTGAATCCCCCTGTGAAGGTGGATCTGGAAAGAGGAGCCCGCAAAGACGGACTGGCCAGAATAGAAGAACAAGAGGAAAATGTTGTCTCCAAAGCTGTGAGAGGAGAGGGTTTAATGAGGAAGGTAGTGGCCAACAGTGCCAAATCCCAAGGAGCACAAGTCAACAAGGTCTGGAAGAGCCCTTTGGTCTTTCTAGACAATTCAGAATAAGAGAAGGGCCAGTTCTTTTCTCCAATGGGAGGGCAGGAAGAGAGGCTTGCAGAAATATAGGAAGTTGCAGGACGTTGTGCTTAGTCACCTTTATTTCTTTTGAAAAGAATAAAAAAAGAGGGGGCATATCTGCTAGAGGAAGAGGCATGGAGGAAGGACCTTGAGGAGGTGGTGAGGGTTTTGAAGGGCCTTGGAATGAAAATAGAAAGGAAACTGGCCAGAGCCACATACCAACAGAGCAGCTGAGTATTGGGGGCCTTCAAACCTCAGTTTTTGTCTGTGAATGGGATTGGATTAGTTGACTGGGAAGCTCTCCCCCATCCTTTCCATCTTGATTTTTATGAGAAAGAATGCCTTAAAGCAGTAGTTCTCACTCTTGGTTGTTCACTGGAATCACTGGGTAAGTCCCACACCCAGAGATTGACTGATCTGGGCTGAGGGCAATCGTTAAAGATCGCCAGGTGACTCTAATGTACAATCAAGACGGAAAATCACTACCTTAGTAAGATTACCTGAGGATATTCTATACCGAAAACATAAGAACCAACAAGGTAAGTTCTTCTGTGTTTAATATTCTAGCCTAAGGAGGTGGTATTCCTATGTCTGTCTAATTTTGTTATTTATTTTGGACATGTGTTTGCTTTGAAATCTGAAAGGTTGCATGTATCATCAGCATCTTAACAACTAACTTGTGTGGATATATACTATGTGGCAAACACATGAATTATCAAGTTGTATTCTCACCCCTATGAGGTAGGGACTCATATAATCCCCACTTTACGGAGCAGAAAACCGAGTCACCGAGACAGTAAATAACTCCCATGGCCACTTAGCTAGTAGCCCCAGATGGAGAATTATCTAGGCACATTCAAAACCTCAGATAAATGATCTCTCCCTTAAAGTCACCAGGACTAACCACACCCCTGACTAGAAACTCCTTCAGCTATCTTGAATCACTTTCCAAAACTTCACAGAGAAGTTTTCCTGTATCTCTTTCTCATGTGTTTAGTGTTCTGCTTAATTTGTTGATCACATATAAAAAGTAACTTGGTGGCCGAGTGCAGTGGCTCATGCCAGTAATCCCAGCACTTTGGGAGGCTGAGGCGGGAGAATCACCTGAGGTGAGAAGTTCGAGACCAGCCTGGCCAACATGGTGAAACCCCGTCTCTACTAAAAATACGAAACTTAGCCACACTTAGCTGGGCTCTTGTAATCCCAGCTACTCAGGAGGCTGAGGCAGGAGAATTGCTTGAACCCGGGAGGCAGATGTTGCAATGAACCGAGATCATGCCACTGCACTCCAGCCTGGGTGACAGAGTGAGACTCCGCCTCAAAAAAAAAGGAACTTGGCATTACTGCATGCTGTAATCCAAAATTGAAGCTACAGTTGTTTTAGATGTATCCAAAATGTAGAGCTTTTCTCCAGGTAGGTGCATTTCAAGGTCAGGGGTGTCTTCACCACTTCTGCAATAACTCATTGCTTCTCTGCAAAGGTAGTGCAGACCCTTCATAGAGTGTGCCTTCGTAATATGCCCTGAAATAATTTCCATCCAGCTCCAGTTTGACAGCAGGTGAAAGTTAGCCTCTGTTTGCCTTCTTAAGCTATTTTCTTTAGCTGCATACATGAACCTGTGGATTTGTAAGCAAAGTGTATAAAAAAAATTGCATGCTAACACAGTGCACAGGATTTTTTTTTAAAGAAAAAGTTAAAAATGAAAAAAATTAATCCAACTTAAGAGCCAAAAAGTAGTTTGGTTTTTACCATAGGTAGTGCCTGCATTTATTTCTTTTCCAGTTTCTTTTTGTTTTGCTGGTGTTTCTTGTTCGTTTTCTTCAATGTCATATTTGTTATTTTCATAATTTTCAAGCACTTCTTGCTGAGTTATAGCTGTTGTCATGTCTTTTCTCTTCTCTTCTACAAAAATGCCTGTTGCTTCAAGTGCTTCCAAATCATCAGCCAAGCCAGACATACCAAACTGGTGCCTGGGCAACCTGTATGGAAACAATCCATGTCAAACTGCATGAAAAAATCTCAAGAACTGAGAGGCTCAACTCCCAATTGTTATTTCTGTGATTTGTAAGCCTTATGTGTGGGCATTTCCTAATGACTGTGTTACTGCATTAACTATTTTCTTAGCTTTGTAGACATGTTTGAAAAATCAGACTGATATGTTTAGCATTATTATTTTTACCTCTGGGATATGAAATTCAAGCTTGGGGTGATATGGTAGAATGGAAATTGGTAGAAATTGGTAGAATGCCAAGACCAGCCTTGGCAACATAGTGAAACTATCCCTACAAAAGTACAAAACCAGCAGGGTGTGTTGGCATACGCCTGTAGTCTAAGTGACTTGAGAGGCTAAGGCAGGAGGATTGCTTGAGCCTGGGAGGTCAAGGCTGCAGTGAGCTGAGGTTATGCCACTGCACTCCAGCCTAGGCAACAGAGCAAAACCCTGTCTGAAGAAAAGAAAAGAAAGACAATCCATATCAGAACTGTCAAACCCAGGAGCACCCCAGGCCCAGTGGTTTAGGTCAAGTTGAGAACTAGCATTGCATGTGACCTTTCTTTAGGGAGAAAGTCTCTTCTGCCTTGGGGCAGGAGTATGGACCAATCTCAACCCTGTCCTCAACCCACCTGTTGACAGGCGTGACTAATTGCAGCAGAGTGTCCCCACGGTGTAGGCCCCCACATTCTTCGGTGAGTTCTGGGGGTGGGTACTGGTTTGTCCCACCTAAAAGTAAAATAAAAAATCAAGTCAAATATAAAATAATATAAAATTCTAAAATAAAACATAAAATAAAACAAAATATTATTCATAAAGACATCAAATTCAAAATATAAAATCAAATAAAGTATAAAATATAACAAATAAAACAAAATGTAATAAAACATAACAGTATAAAAATAAAAGCAAATAAAACATTAATTTTTTTAATCCTGGAAGACATAAAATCAAAAAGACATAAAATATATTCACATAAAGCATAAAACAAATATAAATGTAAAAGCAAATAAAACAAAATAAAAACATGAAATGTATCCTATTAGGTAAATAATGCAAAGTAAAATCCAACCTAAAAGAATAACAAAATACAAAATACAATCTAACATAATACAACATAAAAAATAAAATTAAATTAAAACAGGTTAGAAAAGTGATTCCTTTAGGCTGCTTCTCCTTCAAAGAATCTCTAAGCCATCAGCCTTCTGTTACCACTCCCTACACATGTAAGAAACCTAAGGTTTAGAGACATTCATTGACTTTTCCAGGATCACATAGTTCACGAGTGGCAGAGCTAGGACTGGAACCAATTCACTGATCTTTGTACCTCTCAAATTGGAGAGGTACAAATGCTGTGTTCGTACTTCTAAGATGTCCATCAGACTCCTTTATTCTTGTAGTGATGAAGGCACAGATGTCCCTCAGGGCTCCCAATGGGCTATCACAACCACCTATAAACTGAGAAACGAATGTCTCCCAGCAAGGAGGGCAAGGGGGCTTCACATGTTACAGCAAAGCACCCCGCACATAAGTTGAATTATGTACAGGAGGATGAAACCCAAGACAAACTACTAACAATGTGACCAGGATAATACCCTCACCATCCCAATTCTAAATCTCCATTATCATGCTAGGGATACAGATTTGGCTGCCCACAAATTTAATTCATCTAGTTCTTTTTTTTTTTTTTTTTTTTTTTTTTGAGACAGAGTCTCGCTCTGTCGCCCAGGCTGGTGCAGTGGCCAGCTCTCAGCTCACTGCAAGCTCGGCCTCCTGGGTTCATGGCATTCTCCTGCCTCAGCCTCCTGAGTAGCTGGGACTACAGGTGCCCACCACCACGCCTGGCTAGTTTTTTGTATTTTAGTAGAGACGGGGTTTCACCGTGTTAGCCAGGATGGTCTCGATCTCCTGACCCCGTGATCCGCCCGTCTCGGCCTCCCAAAGTGCTGGGATTACAGGCTTGAGCCACTGTAATTCATCTAGTTCTAAGAGAAAAAACAATAACAATTCCACGAGTTCTAATTGGAGGTGAGGATGCTGGAGCAGGGGAATGGGAAAGAATTCTGGCTAGGACCCATTGGCACAGCCCTTGCCCCTTAATCTTCACGGTTGGCTTCATCCACCCAACCTGAGATGGAAGACCCTAGACTTTTGTCCTGTGTCCCTTACTTCCTAGTGAGTCCCTGAAAATCCCTGACTCCACACTGCCATGTTAACCTCTACTTTAAAATAAATATCAAATAAACTAGGATCATTGATATCACTCTCAAGCTTATAAGAAACGCAGACTCTTGTCTCCAACGCAGACCTACCGTATCACAATCTACATTTTAACAAGATCCCCAGGAGATTCACGTACATGTAAAAATAAGAAGCACTGTCAAATACTATTGGAAACTGTAGTAATAAATAGTAATAGCAGTAACTATGCCTTAGATGTGTACAATATTGGTGCTTTCAAAGCCCCTCCCTGAACATATGGCTTCACAATTAGGGAAAAGACTGCAATTCTCATTTTGACAAATGAGAAAATTGAAAAGTTAGGTGGAAGTCTGAGGCTCCCAGCCACCAAATGAGAGATTCGGGACAAGAAACCATCACTAGGCTTGACACAATGTCAGGGCAATAATCGAGCAGGCTTTTCAGAAAATGGGGTGCTCCCTGGCACTTCCCAGGGATGCTCGGCTACAAACATTAGGCAATACTGAATGTGCAACAGGCACCTGCATGCCCAAATGCCAGGCTCTGTAAATTCCTCTCCCCACTCCACCCAAGGTGCCCCAGTACCCGGGGACTGCTCACTTTTTAGGAGAGTCAGGAAGGCCCGAGTGAATCCCCGAGCGTAGTTAACCTCTGGCTCCGAGACCCCTTGTAGGCGCAGTAGATGCTGCTCAGAGGGGGCACTGACCAGCTCGGCTAACTCGGCTAACTCATGCGTCCCCACACCCGGACCCAAGGCCAGCACAAAGAGAGTGATGCCCTTGCATTTGGCCTCCAGTGACAGAGTCCATAGCTTCTCCCTGTCCCAGCTACTTGTCTCGCTGGCCACAATGGCGAAGAGGACTTGTGCCTTCCGCGGCAGAGGGGCTGCCAGGAGCACATTCTCCAGCGTCCACTCCAGGGCGTGGCCCAGGGCGGGGGTTCCCTGCAAGGGGTGGGCTGCAGCTTCGCGCACAAGTCTCTGCATCTGCTTCCGGTTGCTAAAGGTAGTCAGGCGGAAGCCCTCGAGCACAGGGCGGCGACCCACACCCGGCCAGAAGTTGGGTGTCGTGTGCATCACCAGGGCCACGCGCGCCCCACGGTGGGACGCGCTGGGCTGCTCAGCCACCTCCAGGTCTTCTAGCGTGGCATCCACTAGACTCAAAGACCCGCGGTACACGTCGGCATCCACTCCATAGGAGCTGTCCACCAGGAACACCAAGTCCACGTCCACCTCCTGGGGCCCCGGCGCGCCAGCCGGGCATTCTGCATCTGGTCTGCATTTGTCTAGGAAGGAAGTGCAGGGAGAGGCCGGAGTTAAACCACGCATCCCCTTCTTTTCCATGCAAAACACAGTTCCAGACCCTCAATAAGGACAGCTGTCTCTGAGCACTATCTTCCCGGCATTGTGGTGACGTGGCAAGCCACTGGGCACTGTAAATGAGCTCATTTCTCGTAAGAAGAATTGAGATCGATTGCACACTAAATATTTTCAACCACTAGGCCACATGGCTTCCCAGTCTCTGTGTTCACAGACATCACCTCTATTTCCTCCTCCAGAAAATAATTGTAATCTAATAATAGATTATAATCTAACAATAGATAAATCAAGAGTAGTGGGAAACCACATAAAAAAACAATGATTGCTAGAGCTGGAAGAGACCTTAACAACCACATGAAAGTGCCTTTTTTTTAAGGTTAAGAAAAAAAGATCAAACATTGCCAATTTTAAATGAGAAGCTAATAGTGTAGTCTTAGAGCTCTCAAGCTGGTTCAGCATTAAAATGGCATGTAGAATTTTTTTTTCTTTTTTTTACTGTAGATTCCCAGGCTCTAGCCACGCCAAGATGCTGGTTTGGTAGTGCTGGGAGGGAGTTCAGAATCTATCATTGAAGTGTACGCAGGTATTCTGATGAACAATGGTGTTAGGGACCCACTGCTGGGGCAAAATCTTTCATTTAGAACTGGCGGGGGCAGGTGTTCTTAACCTGGGAACCACAGTCCCCCAAGGTGTCCGTGAATGAGGATGGGAAAAAATTACATCTTTATTTTCACTACCTCTATTGAAATGAAATTTAACATTTCTTTTCACTGTGCATAAAGACAACAAGCAACTATAATACTAGTGATTCCGACACCAATAGAAATCACTGATTTCCTTATCAGTGGTTGCAAATGGCTCAATATTATTTGAACTCACTAATACTTCGAAATAATAGTTATTAGACCTGCTAGATCTTATCGTTTAAAATGCTAATAAAGAAGCACATGACAAATGGGTTAAGAATGTGGTATATATACACAACAGAGTACTATTCAGCCTTTTAAAAAAACAGGAAATTCTGTCATTTGTGATGTGGATCACATTTGTGATGTAGAGGACATTATGCTAACTGAAATAAGCCGGGTACAGGAAGACAAATATTGCATGATCTCACTTGTATGTGGAATGTAAAAAGTTCAAACTCATAGAAATAGAGTGCAGGGAGCGGGGGAGGAAGGTGAATGGGGAAAGGAGGTACATTAGTCTAGGGTACAAAGTTTAAGTTAGACAGAAGGATAGGTTCTGGTGGTCTGTTGCACAGCATGGTATTATAGTCAATAATAATGTATTGTATATTTCAAAATAGCTTTAAAAGGTAGATTTTAAACATATTCACCATACACAAATGATAAGTATTTGAAGCAATTGTTACGTTAATTGGCCTGATTTGATCATTTGACAATGTATACATGCATTGAAACATCACTGTGCCCCATAAATTTATATAATTATTATTTGTCAATTAAAAATAAAACTTTTAAAAGTATATATATTACTATATCAAAATTTTTAAGTATCTTGATAATTTCAATGTAATCATTTTCCTTTGTAATCCTGTTTTTTATTTTATGCATTGAAAAACATTATTCTAAGGAGAGCATAGGTTTGACCAGATACAGAAGGGATCTATGATACCAAGAAAGGTTAAAAACTCCTAATTCAGTCATTATCAAAGCACAGGGGTAATAGTCAAGAGTTCAGCAACCTGGCTACCTGGTTCAGTCCGGGTCTATTGCTTTACTCAGCATGTGACCTTGGGTAAATTACTTAGTCTCCCCAGAACCTCAGTTTTCTCATTTGACTCATGGAGGTAATGATGACAATAATAATAGTACTTCCTTTTGAGGTTGTTTATGAAGTTTAAAAGAAAAACTGAGTTCATATATATGTAAGTGTTCAAAACAATGCCCTATGCGTAATAAAACCTCGATGAACACTAGCTAGGTTTAGGTTTCTAGAGGACAGGGAACTGAGGCCCGAAAAAGCAATATGTCAGATTAGATGATGGATGTGAAAGCAGTGCATCACTTGTGACACACGCACAAATAGCAGTTACTACACTTGACTTGACCAAGTTGTCATAGCTGGGTATCTTGTGGTAGTACTAGGCTTAGTGTGGATCAAGGAGAGAAAACCATGACATCCCCTCAAGTTCACCCACTCTGATGCTGGGTAAAATGGATGTGGACAGGAGCTCTTCACATGTGGGCATGCATGGATTTCAGCAGAAACTTTTCTCCAGCACAGGTTGGTGTGGGATATAGCAATGGGGCTTGGGAACCAAGACAAACTGGATGACTGGCCAGTATCCCACTGCTGGTCAATGGTGGTTCCAGGCCTAGAACCCATCACTCTTAATTCTTAGTTCAGTGGCCTGCCCATCACAATAAGGTGCACTAAGGCAGGAACCACAAGCCCAGCTGACCCCAGCAGCTAGCAGGACAGATAAATGAGCAGAGCATGCCAGAAGTAAGATAGGGTGGGGTGAGGACTGTGAGACTCCTCACCCCATTAAGAGAGGTCAGGCCCAACTCAGCTCTGTTGACTGTGCCTAATGGGAATGCAGTGTCCGTGACCCTCAAGACAAGTCTGACTTCCTAAGAAAAACCAGAAATCCAAACTTCATAGGAAATTCTCTAGATTTTAAAACCCTGCACATGCCAAGTAAATACACATCTGCTGAGCAGAGCTAGCCTGTGGCCACCAGTGAATTAATCCTGTTCTAAAGGCTTTCCTGGCTTACCATAGCAGAGAATGCAGCGAGCCACATGCTCCACATCCTGCTGGCGCTCTGTCTCCCAGATGAACAAGTAAAATCTGTTGGTTCCATCCATCTAATCCAAACACACACACACACATAAAAATTTATGATTAGCTGGAGTAACTTCAGGCCATCTTTTTCATGTGTCTTCTCGTTCAGATGAGAAAAACATGAATATGATTTAAAGGATATATAATTATATAAATACATGCACAAATAACTCAGCATTATACATTCCAGTTATTTATTGCTATTTAGTTCCCTAGTTCTAACCTGGAGGTTGGCTGTCATTGGTGTGGGCTATGTGTATTGTGGGTCTTCAGGCTCCCAATATGTGTAAAACTCAGCCAACATCATGCATCAGAATGGGAATAAGGAGACAACATTAAATCATTTGTAAACTTCATAAATCTTTATTAATTGTTCACAGGATGCAGTGTGGTGGGAGCTATTGACCCAAGTGGCAGACTCTTCAAAGGGGCAGTCATAAATGTCAAACACCATGAGAATCCCCTCTAGAGACACCATATGGGAATCCCCTCTAGAGAATTCCTGGTGGTCAGAGCTAGACATATCACAACCAGAATGTAAGAGTGAAGAGGGATCAGGGAAGGCTTTATAGAGATACAAATTTATCTCCTTTACTTAGTTTGCATCCTTTACTTAGCCTTTTCAATTATGATCAATTTAACAACTAATAACAATGCTTAAAAGTGAAATATTAACAATAAATCCAACAAGGTCTATGGGTCAACTAGTTAGATGATCAGCAAACCCCTTCCTTCTTCTTCCTAGGGCACAGTTGGACTATATTTCCCAACCCCTCTTGCAGTTAGGTGGGGCCTACTGACTGGGGTCTAGCCAATGGGATGCAGGTGGAAGTGACGTATGTCATTTCCAGTGCATGCACTGTACTCCATTACTCCCTCTCCCCTCATCTGCCAGTCAGGTGTAGAGGATCCAGAAAAAGGCTTTGAGGCCCTAGGGTATAATGGGGCCACTGACAGAAGCAGCCCACATCCCAAAACAGTGGCATGCTGCAAAACATGCCTTCTCCCACACAAACATATGCAAGGGTCCATATCCACTTACGACAGGTGGCAGAAATAACCACTTATTATGTTAAGACACTGAGACTTGGAAAAGAATGGTTTCACAGTTAACCTGCCCTGACTTATACAGACAATTTGCAGAATGTCAAACTCATGATGAAACTAGAAATACTTTCAGAATGCTTCTCTCATGATTTGAGGTGTGGTTTCCAAAGAGGTGGATGCCTGAGCTTAGTCATGTCCATCTTTGTATCTACTCTCTACCAAAGCGTGTGGAAAAGAGCCCCACTGAGGGTCAGCTTCTCCTCCTTCATCTGTCTGGGCAGGAACAAGCAGGCTCTGGGCCGTCCTCCAGGTAGCAACATGCTGAGGAAGTGAAGGTGTTAGATGCTGAGCATATGAAGATGTTAGGCTAGATCTCAGCAAGATAGATAGTCAAGGGTTAATTTGCAAATAAATTTTCTTAACATTACAGAGCTCTTCACTCTTGCTGTTCAGGAACACCTATCTTTTTAAAAACTTTTCTAACAAACAATAATGTGTATCCCAAACATTGTTTTTCAGAGTCAGCTTACTTGAAGAAAAAATCCTAGTGGGAAATGAAATATGAAGAGTTCAATGTTTATGCTAACGTAACACAAAAAACCATGGGAACAGTCGTAAGTCTCCTAAGAATAAAAGCAAAAAGCATCCTCTCTTGTTCCTCATATGGCCAAAGTAACCTTAAATTAGGCTTTTTCCTAACTTAGAAATCCAAATTAATCAAGCCTGATGAAACAGATACTACATGAAACCATTAACAAGCCATTTGGAGATACAAAGATGACATGACGGCATCTTCAAAGAGATTAAAATCCAAGTAGAAAGATAGATAAATGATTTTCAGACAAGAAAGAGCTCCAATAATATATTTTAGGAGCACAGGAAGAGGAGATTCATTTTGAGGGAAAGGAACAGAGGGAACCTAATGAAAATTATGGCATCTGGCACTTCTGAGATAATAAGTCAGATACTTAACTGGCAAAAAGGCAGGGAAATGCATTCTAGTGTGAAGGAACAGCATGTACAAAGGCCCAGAAGCGGACTGTGCTTATCTCTGGAATTCTGCTCAATGTTCTTGCTCCCACAGTTTAGCGTACACCCACCTCCAGCCTGCAGCTGCATGGAGCACATCTGTGGAACTCCTTGCCACGTGGAGAAAGCTGGCATGGAAAGTGAGTGCCGTGCTGCCAACATTCAACACTCAGATCTACTTCACATGATTATCAGATCTGAGTACTGACCAAGCCAAATGGACCTAATTAATCACTAAGGACTGAGAAAACAGTGTAGGCAGGAATATGACACATTGCTAGCCTACTGGAAATCACACAAGACAATCTGGAAGGCTTCTGAACCCAGAATCCATGGCAATGTGCCAGGAGATATGAAGAGGCTGTGATAACTCTGGGTGCATCAATTTTACTCCAACAGTTGTAGGGAAATGCTAAATTAGTGTACATTATTTTTTAAGCACAGGAAACATGGGTGAAGTATATTATAAAATGCAAAATTTACTTCACATGGGTGAAGTATATTATCAAGCGCAAAATTTCGGTGACTTTTAAAAGTAGTATGAAAGACTTCAAACAAATTTGAACATTCCCCCAAGTCTGTGGAAATTCATTCTCATTTGTCTTAGAGATGGTTCATAGAGAAACTTCTGTGCAGCACTAACAGATTAGAGGTCAGGAACCTGGGTCCTAGTCCTTCATCTGCCATAATTGGCTATGTAGCCTTGGATAAACCTCTGGCTTCAGTTTCCTCAGCAACAGAGTGTTAGGGAAAGAGTCAATGCCCCTGAGTTATCTCCCTTTTCCAACACAGCCTGGTCCTAGGTTACTACCTTCTCTATTTGCTTCTTGATCAGGACAATGTGCCAACTTTTCCACTTTGAGCAGCTCAGAACACATAACTCTTCTATCTTTATTCTATTAATATTTGCTGGAAAACTATCAGATTCAACTGAATTTGAACACTTATCTTTTTAAAAACTTTTCTAACTAACAGTAATTTTATGATCATGTTTAAAATTTGTACTGTTCTTGCAAAAACAAAATTGTGGGAACAAAAGCATGATAAAAGTCCACAGGAAAGCTATGATTCAGTATAGATTCATCTGTACCTAGTTGTTATTAATAAACATTTAATTACTTTGACTTTGGACTTGCCAGCATGGTCCTTGTCACTGATAAAATGGACAAGATACTTCCTGAGAAAGTTCGCAGAGAGATAACATGGAGGAGAGGAGAAAACTGTGTATGATTCCTACTACAAAGTCCCATCAACACCAGAGAAGGAAATACCAGTAGAGTATCTTTAACATAAACCAAGAGGTCTGCTTGAGGTTACTATAGTTTGAATCAGCACCTACAGCAATTCTCTCAAACAACTTCATTCCTAAATGTCCAGTTGTGGTTTGTTGGGACTAGTTGTGTACTAAAGAGAGGAGTATGTTGAGGGGAGAGGATATGGCAAAGGGGGTTATATTAACATCCTTTTTTGTTTGATAGACAGAAAGACATTTCTCAAGGAGTACAAGGATGACTCTGAAACTTCAACTCTCAATATTTAAAAAACCTCCCCATGATCCCTGACTCAGACTTAACCCTGTGGGTTAAAGTCAATGCATCAGCTGTTGTACTAAGCTGCCAGAAGCCATGGGATAATGTTGATCTCTGGGACTGAGTTGGGGGAGTCTCTTGGCTTGGAAAGATGGGAATGGAGTGGAAAGAAGCAAGTGCTAGAAAGGAGGATTTGCCTTGGACAGAGGAAGAGCTAACTGGACCCTAAGGAGAGAGAATTAGAAACTATCTGTCATCAAGTTTAAGTAAGGGCTTGAGAAACAAGGACAGCAAACTGGAAAAAGTAGGGGGAAGGAGGCAGAGTGAGAGAGTAGCCAGGTAACCCGTCATTGACCCCAGGAGCTTGAGTCCAGTTTCGGTTCCTTCGAGTTGGCATGATCCCACCAAAGACTGCCATGAAACAGCCAAGTCTTCCTAGATTCCTTGGAAAACATTAGGTGTCAACATTGGGTTAAGGGTGTAGGTTGCATAGTGAGACTTAGGAACCAGCCATATCTGAATGCAAATTTCAGGACTGTGTAGCCGAGAACAAATAACTTCACCTCTGGCCTTCACATATCTGGGAAATGTACAATTATCATTATTAACCTGTAGCATAGCTATGAGGCTCAGACCAATACTCCTAAAACTTTAACATTTAGGCAAACCATCTGGGGCTCTTGTTATAAATACAGATCCTGATTGCTTACATCAGGGGAAAGGCATCATATTCTGGGTGATGCTGCTGCTGCTGGTCCCTGAACCACATTTTGAATAGGGAGGGGTTGGGATGATAAGGCATGGAAAGCATGTGGCATGGTGGCTGGAACTCCATAGGCACTCACTATCAGATTTAATAAATAGTGGGCAAAGGGCATTCCTACAGAACTCAGGAAGATGGTAATAGAGTGACCCAATTGAGTAAACACATAGAAAGTGTCAGATATCCCTGTGGGTACCACGCCTTATAATTCTCACAACAATCCTGTGAGTTTACGCCCATTTTACAGAGAATAAATTAAGGGGGCCCCATTGCCAAATAACATACCCAGATTACATAAGGGACAAAACCAGGGTTTGAAGCCTCATTGCCTAATTCTTTCCTTTGGTGCGGGTCCTGGCCTTAGGGCATTAACAGTCTAGCGGAGAACAGAGCAGCCATAGGCCTCCTCTGAAAGGGCCTAACTGCATAACCCAAAACCATCTTTCTTCAAAAGAAATGTTTCCAACTTTAGACATGTTGATTCCTCTGATTTGATTGTTACATGATGTATATATGTATCAAAATATCACTTTATGCCCCATAATTATATGCAATTATTATTTGTCAATTAAAAATAAAATAAATATGTATATTTATTGTCTCCCCAAAATAGAAAAGAATGTCCTACTGAAATTATCTGAATTTTGAAATTATAGAAAAATATACCCCAAAAATTCATTTAGCCTTTCTCTTAATGTTTTCATCTTCTAAAGGTGATTTTTTGTTTTGTTTTGTTTTGTTTTTGCTTCCCATTATAGCTGTAATTCCATTGCTTGGCCTTCTTTTTTAAGAGCAATACACATAAATAGAAATAGGGCCAATTCATAGACCTATATCATTGTGTTATTGTAAAGATAAAATGCATAAATACAGGGAAAGAACTTAAATCTTCTAAAGTCTCTCTTCTTTTCCTGTTTTTGATTTTTGAATTGAAAATCCCATTGCTAATGAGAATTCCAGACCTTGAGCAAGTTATTTAACTTCTCTGTGTCTCAGTTTCATCATCTGAAAAATGGGCTCTTCATAATACTTATTTCATTGGACTGCTGTGAGGATTAAATGAATCAATAAGATCTTAGTGCCTAGATCAATAAATGTGAGCTATTAGGCATTGTTTCAAGGGAACATGGGCTAGACTTTTTATAAAGAAAAACAAAATTTGAAACCTGGCCCACAAATTGCAAATTGCATTTTTCTTGTAATCCTCTGCTTTTTAACTTTAAAAACATGGGTCTAATGAAGTCTTGTTTTGAGACATAAGGCAATTAGACATTTCTTAACAAGGGTATGAGGCACAGAAAGTTCAAATGTTATAATGCAGTTTTATTTAGGTCTGAGACAACTCAACAGATGGCTTTATAAACCTTTTCAAAATGCACCACAGCTTCTAAGCATGTTTAAATGGACAGGGAAGTTAGGACATCTGTTTACATAATTGCTTCAAATTGAACAACCATCATTTTTCCAGAAGCAGCGTGTGGGTGTTGTTCGGAAAATCAAAATAACATAGAGGTGAAAGACAAAACCCCACACATAATCAAACAAAGCCTTTAGGCAGATAATTCAGAAGAAAAACCACAAGATATTTCCACTCTCCTAACTGAGTTCCCCTAAGGCTGAGGAACAGAGTAGGGGAGGTTAAGTGCTGAATTTTCTGCCCAGTTGTGAAGAAATGAGGATTTTCTGAAAGGTCCTGAGAATGCAGTTGTCATTTTTACAGTTTCTCTCCTTACCAGTGTCACCAGAAATGAGGTTACTCATTACAGCTGAGCTGGCAAGTATCATTTAACATCCTTTGTAAACTGCTAAATTTAAAGAACATGAAGTTGTCTCCCAGCATCCTGGGGTAAGAATATGTCCAATAAATGAAGAGAAGAGCAGATACGTACACAAATCAATAAATGTAATCCAGCACGTAAACAGAACCAAAGACAGAACCCACATGATTATCTCAATAGATGCAGAAAAGGTCTTTGATAAAATTCAACAGCCCTTCATGATAAAAACTCTCAATAAATTCGGTATTGATGGAACATACCTCAAAATAATAAGAGCTATTTATGACAAACCCACAGCCAATATCATACAGAATGGGCAAAAACTGGAAGCATTGCCCTTGAAAACTGGCACAAGAGAGGGATGCCCTCTCTCACCACTCCTATTCAACATAGTGTTGGAAGTTCTGGCCAGGGCAATCAGGCAAGAGAAAGAAATAAAGGGTATTCAATTAGAAAAAGAGGAAGTCAAATTGTCCCTGTTTGCAGATGACATGATTGTATATTTAGAAAACCCCATCATCTCA
>NW_012101876.1:4254524-4282826 GCF_000951045.1 Mandrillus leucophaeus | reverse complement strand
AAAAAAAAAAAAACCATCAAAAAGTGAGCAAAGGATATGAACAGACACTTCTCAAAAGAAGACATTTATGCAGCCAACAGATACACGAAAAAATGCTCATCATCACTGGTCATCAGAGAAATGCAAATCAAAACCACAATGAGATACCATCTCACACCAGTTAGAATGATGATCATTAAAAAGTCAGGGAACAACAGGTGCTAGAGAGGATGTGGAGAATTAGGAACACTTTTACACTGTTGGTGGGACTGTAAACTAGTTCAACATTGTGGAAGACAGTGTGGCGATTCCTCAAGGATCTAGAACTAGAAATACCATTTGATCTAGCCATCCCATTACTGGATATATACCCAAAGGATTATAAATCATGCTGCTATAAAGACACATGCACACATATGTTTATTGTGGCACTATTCACAATAGCAAAGACTTGGAACCAACCCAAATGTCCATCAATGACAGACTGGATTAAGAAAACGTGGCACATATACACTGTAGAATACTATGCAGTCATAAAAAAGGATGAGTTCATGTCCTTTGTAGGGACATGGATGCAGTTGGAAACTGTCATTCTCAGCAAATTATCTCAAGAACTGAAAACCAAACACCACATGCTTCACTCATAGGTGGGAATTGAAAAATGAGAACAGTTGGACACAGGAAGGGGAACGTCACACACTGCGGCCCATTGTGGGGAGGGGGGAGGGGGGAGGGATAGCATTAGGAGATATACCTAATGTAAATGACGAGTTAATGGGTGCAGCACACCAACATGGCACATGTATACATATGTAACAAAACTGCACATTCTGCACATGTACCCTAGAACTTAAAGTACAATAAAAAAGAAAAAAAGAAAGAAATGACAGAACTGAGGTTCAAGTACACAAGCTGGCATGTCCTTGTCACATACAGTGATATCCCTTTACTCAGAACCTACGGCAACTAAGAGGGCCAGAACATCACAACAAAGGATCATCTGTATGCAAGATCCCAACGCTGTCTGCCCAGGATCCCCTCTCAGAGAGCAGCACTGATGAGCATTGGAGGGATGTGACCACACCCCAGGAGTCACTCTCCAAATGTTAAGGAAATCCCTTCCTCAGAAATAAACGCTTTGATAATTACACTTGGAAGGGAGCCTGGATAATAACTAGTTGCAACCCCCTCTCCATTTTTGAGCTGAGTAAAATAAGACCAAGAAAGGTGAAGAGACTTGTCCAAAGGCACCTCATTATTGATGAAAGAACCAAAGACAAAAGCTGCATCTCTAATTTAATTAGTTATTTGTTTATACCGTCTTTATAAATCCATTCTAGCAGTTGTTGAGGATGTACCCTACCAACCCACCCTGTACAGACATCACACTAAGCAACAGGGATGTAAGGATGAACAAGGAACTCATCCTCTGCATTTTAGCTTCCTCAACTCGAGATATTTTGTCCATCCTTCCCCACAGTTTGCAAGCTGTCACAACTTTATTGATTCTTAGACGCATATTCAAAGCTGTCGCAACAAAATCTCTCACCTACCACTTCTGCTGCACACTGAACCTTCAGAGAAAATTAAATGGGCTGAATTGATTAGCTATTATGTTGAGCCACATAACATTTCAATTTCTGCAGCTCAAAACTGGTGAAATATTGTCAACGTCCCATAATCCAACCTAACATTCATAAGCAGCCTGGAATCTCTTAAGAAGAAAATCGCCCTTCGTTCTGATAAATCACCCCAGATCTTCCATGAAAGTGTGTTGCATGGGTTTCAATTAGGAAAGTAAAGTCTGGAGAATAGATAAGTAAATAAAGGGTTATGTATACATACAATGGAATACTGCACAGGAATAATAAAGAACGAACTACCCACACACACAACATGGAGGAACAAGAAGACATGCCATGTCGGCTGGAAGAAGCCAGATACAAACAAGTACATGCAGTATGACCCAATGTATATGATGGTCCAGAACAGGCAAAAAGTACTTGATTGTGATAGAACTCAGAGAAGCAGTTACCATGGGGAGTATGTGGTTGCATAAAGAACTTGAATAAAACTTACAGGGCACCGAATGCTGAATGTGTTCTATAGCTTGAACTACGTATCAGTCACAGGGATTTAAACATACATAAAAATTAATCCATCTGTATATTTAAAATCACTGCACTTTGTCCACTTTGTTACATGAGTATGTATGTTATACTCTGGTTTTTAAAAAGGAAGAAAATTATATTCTCTGACCCCCAGTGATATAGTTTAGCATAGTGGTTAAGCACAGGCTCTGGAGGCAGACAATATCTGCTGCTAACTAACTATTTGGCCTTTGATGATATATTTAACCTCCATAAGCCTTGGTTTACTTATCCCTGAAATGGAAATAAACAATAACACCTACATTACAGAGTTGTGGGACTCATTAAGTAAAGATAATATTTATGAGGCACATAGCACAGAATAGGTGCTCAAGAATAGCCAGTGGGTACTAGGAGTAGTACCAGTATATGGGCCATACTGAGAGCCCTCACTCCTGGTATACATATCAATTCCAGGGAAATTCTTTCCCTGAACACCTCTCATTCCTCATGTGGTCCTTGATGGAGAGGTAGAAACCAAGTGTTAGGGCCCCCAGCTCCCTGCCCACTTGTGGTTCCCCCTACATACCAGCAGAGTGTCTGGGAGGTTGTGCCCCTTTGTGAAGGTGATGACCGCGGGGATGATGTCCGCTGCAGCAAGCTCCAGTGTGGCTGTATTGATGGAAGCTGCATCATAGGCCCAGCCCGCCTGGAAGAACACAGCCACCTTCCTCATGAGAAGACCTGAGCGTACACGTTTGAACACGTGTCTCGCCAGAAACTTCATGGTGGCCCCAAGGTTCCTGCGGCCAGATGAGTGCTCCAGGGGGATGTTCCTGACAGCCTCCAGGAGTGCAGCCTTCTCCTTGTAGTCTGAGAAACGAACCAAGTAATTGGTTTTGGCATTGTAGGAAACAATGGCCACACGGGCACCTGTTGGGCAGTTACTGTCACTTATTTCAATCTTCATCAACAGAGACAATAAAATGTTTCTCATCCTCTCAAAATCCAACGGGGAGACATCATTTGACATGTCCAAGGCAAAGGCCACTTCGGTTGGGAACACTGGGCATTTGGAAATACCTTGAGACAACAGATATACAGATTTAAGATGTTCTGTAATGCCTCAAAAAAGGTAAGGATTAAAGTGAGTAAGAAGGAATATTATTTACCTCTTGAACAAGCTGGAAGGGAAATTATTTTGGAGAGAAAAGAAGACATTGTTAGCTTATGCAGGCAGTGGCACCTTTCCCATGTGTGTGCTTCAATAGGAAAAACCATCTCCTCTGAGAAATTCAAGCATGGCCTTCTCAGGTTCCTGCTGAGTGTGGCAGAGACCTCTACTTGTCCCCCAGAATCCATTCTCCCTTTTTTTCTATAGTCATGGAACCCCCAATTTTGGATTGGCCCTATGGATGCCTGGAACAAAGACAACATTTCCCAACTTAGCCATCTTACAAGTTCTAGGTAAGAGAATAGGAAAGATGATAGGTAAAACTTTGAAAAAATATTCTTCTCCTTTCCCTTCCTTTCCCTGGTGGCTGAAATATAGACGTGATGACTGAAGCCTGATATATTTTCAGACCATGAAGTGATTTGGGAAATAGAACACCCCATATACACACAATGGCAAAGCAGGAAAATATAAAGGGACTGATCCCCGACCACCACAGGCTCCATATCAACCTGAACTGACTAGTTCCAGCCTATGGTTTCAGAAATAACATTTGTACCACTGTTACTGAGGATTTAGGTCACATTCAACTGAACTTAAACCTAACGAATACATTGAGCTATTCTGAAACTATATTATACACATGTATATAATATATACACATATAAAATTACATATATATTAATTATAAACTATATATATTATATATAAGTGTGTGTATACAAGTAACATATTTTCAAAAAATACTAAAAAAAAACCAAAAAATTAGAATTACCCTTAATTCATCATGTGTATGTATATATATAAATAATAAATATAGAATTATTTCATTTCATTTGATAAAACTTGGAGCTTAAGATATATTTATTCTGAATCTTTATTCACTTAGTATGTAATGATTTTTTCCATCAATAAATTTAGAGCAATATCATCTATTCTACTATATAGGTGATCCTTTATGAGGAGCATACTTGTACATGTATCTGTGCACATCTGTCCAATCATAGCCCTATAGAAATCTCTATAAGTATTGATTTTATATGCATGGTCCAGCCAATTGCTCTTCAGAAAAGTTGTACCAATTTATACTCACACCAGCAATGTGTAATCTTATACATTTCTCAATCTGAATAGGGATTTTTCTGGCATTTTTAAAACACTTCCAATCTGAGAAACAAAATGGGTATCTCATTGTTTTAATTTGTATTCTATGACTTCTGGCGAAGTTGAACATTTTTACAGGTTTACTGTACATCTGTATATTTTCTTTCCTGTCTTTTGCCCATTTTCAACTTAAAAGTGGTGTTCGTTTTTTTGTTTTTACATTTAGGTTTAGCCATTATGCAATGTCTGTGTTTGTAGATAAAAATGATTGAGCAGTAGCAATTTTTTGTATTTCAACATGGTATAGTAAGGAAGTTAGTTCCTTTGCCTGTGTCCTTTGCTTATATTGCAAGTTATTTTTTCCCACTTTTCTGTTTACTTTTGACTTCATGGCATCCCTCAGTGTAAAAGGGTTTTAACTTTTTATATGGTCAACTCTGACACTCTTTTAATTCATAATCACACTGATGATATTATTCTTTATGATTCTGAGGAAAAAAAATTCCAGAATCTCCCTGAACAGCCACTGGATGGGAACAGAGAGAACATAGAAGGGTTAGGGTAAGAAAGGTGGGATGATTGTAGAGAAAACCCAAACTTCCAAACTAAGCAATTTGCCAAATCAACATTCTCGCCCCGTGGCCATTAAGTAGATAAATGTACACATCCTAGGACACAAATATCCTGGAATGCATTGAACATAGTAAATAAATTCCAACTTGGGGATATGACAAAACATTACTTAAGACTGGATTGTTCATAATTCCATTTTTCAAACACAACTGTAAATAAAATAAGACAGATTTCTTCTCAAAGGGTGACTATTGATCCCTCTTATTTAAAAGGGTTACATAAAAAGAACAAAGCTCCTCTGTTTTGTTTTGTGATAAGAAGCAGCGAGATGTAGGCACACAGGTGTGCAGTGACAACATCTCCTGGGGCACAGCACTGCTCAGTGGAGCTTCTCTTCATTGTTGAGATGGCATGCTCTCAATCCATTTTATTTCTGAGACCACATTGGGAAAGACTACTTACCTAAAGGGGAACTGAGCCCACTGTATGAATTTATAAGAGCCTTTCACAATGAATAAGGCATCTTCCAAACCTCAGCCAAAGCCTCAGGTGACTTATGCCCCTAATCCGTAATCCATCCCCAGCTCATACCACTGGCTCCTTTTAGGCCTTTTCCAAAACAACTTACGGCAGTTTTCACGCGTGAAATCAACAATTTTGCAAGGCTGTTAAAAAGATGTGGGAAAACAGGAAAAAGGAAAAAGTATTTAACTTGGAGTATATTTTTATTCACACTTGTCACTTAGGAATGTCATATGGATGTTATCAGTGCCTATCTGAAGTTTTTTAATCTACAACAGAAAACCCCAAAATTGTCAGAGCAGATGAGACTATTCTACAATTACATTTCCAAATCCAGTCGATATTTTAAAAGATTTAAAAGATGTGTGTGCAATATAGTGCCCATACTTTTGGAGACAGGTAGATAAGGGGTACCCATTTTTTAAATCTGCCTTACAAAGTAATGGAATCAAACCTGATTTTGAGGAAGTTGAAAACAAAGAATCTCAGCAGAGAATGCAGGGAAATGCTTTCAATTCTTGGCACTCTATATTATAGTAGCAATTCCTATATCACTTCTTTAGAATGACTGCCAAGACAGGCACTCCTACCACCTCACCTAGTCATTACGCTTCTTTCCCTTGATCCCTTCCTCTCTGTTCTGTTCTTCCCTCCATCCCAGACCTCATCACTTCCTGCTCCTCAGTTGCCTCCACACCCCCCACCCCCTGCCTAATAGTATTTTTGTACTTGGGAGATGAAACACTATCATAACTTTTGAGACTATTTTCAAGTGTTCCATGAAACACAAAAACCTGTGCTATACAAAAGCCTGTGTGTGGGTTTATAAATACTTTATAAGCAGTTTTTGAGCTTTACAAAAAGTCACATTACAGAAAGGTAGCAGCCTCAAAGTCTTTTCTTTTTTTAACATCAACTAGTGTTGCTCCAAAACATCCCAATTCCCTGCTGGATTTAAAATATCATTCTACTATTTTTATTTGACTTGGTGATAACATTTCAAAGTAAAGTCTATAAACTTAAAGTACTAACAGAATTTGTAAGAGGAAAAAACTAAAGAATCTTTAAGATTAACAGATTTCTATTTTGTGAAAGTGGAAAGCTTTGTGTTCTAAGAAGAATAAAGTTTTGGCTGGGTGCAGTGGCTCATGCCTGTAAAATCCCAGCACTTTGGGAGGCTGCAGCAAGTGGATTACTTCAGGTCAGGAGTTCAAGACCAGCCTGGCCAACATGGTGAAACCCTGTCTCTACTAAAAATACAAAAATTAGCCAGGCATGGTGGCACATGCCTGTAGTCCCAGTTCCTTGGGAGACTGATGTAGGAGAATCTCTTGAACCCAGGAGGTAGAAATTGCAATAAGCTGAGATTGCATCACTGCACTCCAACCTGGGCGACAGAGCAATATTCCACCTCAAAAAAAAAAAAAAAAAAGAATAACATTTGGAATTAAAATCTTCACCTACCGTCATTTCTACCAAACCTTTGGGGCCCTTGATACCCTGGAAAGAATGGAAACTTGAGTTTAAAATGCAAAATTTTGAGATCCAACACATTCTTCTACAGAGTTGGCAAAATAACTCCACCACACTACATAGACCATCTTCTGTCCTTCACTCCCAGCCCCAGAGTTCTGTCTGACTCCTTTAGGAAGTGCCTAAGAGATGTATCCAAGACCTCTGAGTCCAGAAGGCCTAGATAGAAACACTTCTAGAGGACCAGGTCATTTTGAAACCATAGCTTAGGATCACATTCAGAAAAAGGGCTATCCCAGATCCCAGGACCATTCATCAATAGTTCTAAAGTAGACCCCAGTTCCTCCCTCATCTTCTCTTCAGGCCATCCAGCACCACCCTTTTTCTGCCCTGATACTGAACAAGAAGTCTTCTCTGGAAACCTTCAGATTAGAGCTTCATGGCTCCAACCTCTGGGAGTCTAGAGATCATTGTTCTTATTTAGAATCTACAAGGTTGTAATTTGTGACCTCAGGCAGGTCACTGTAATTATCTCAGCATCTCAGCCTTTGTTTCCTCTTCTGTAGAAATACCATGAATGGTCCTTTTATCACTAAAATTTTTATTTTCTGACTTTGTCACACCTCTCCAGTAAACCCTAGACTGCAGTGAGACCACCAGGTTCAATCCAAGGCTGACCTACTGTGCCATCCCTCGTGGATTGATAGTCTGGCCTCCTAGGACAAGGCATAGAGCAGAAGAATCACAGCCTCAAAGTCTTTCCTTTCATATCAAATGATGTTCCAGGGAATTTTAAAAATATTCATGGACTTGCAACATTGTTAGTTAAGATTATATAAATACTGTATTTTGTTAGGTTTTCCTGCTGGTTTTTGCATAAATATTGTTGCTCATCTTGTTTGCAATGATAAACTCACTCTTCAGTGAATTTTATGAATCATTTTATTTATTTAGACAGGTTCATAAATCTCCAGCCACTCTAATATCTTCCCCATGTTCAAGTAAAAATATATATTGAATCAATATACTGTATAACAACTTGAAGCTAATATGCTGTAGGAAAATTTGCCCCTTTCTCTATGTCAATCCCACTGTATGTCCCAAAAGTTCATTTCTTAAGAGATGCCTCTTATCAAATCTTTATTTATTTTTATACAACAGTTGAAAACAAAAGGAAAAAGAAGGGTACATGTTACCATTTGTCCTGGTGGGCCTTGGTAACCTAAAGTTCCAACTAATCCAGGAAAGCCAGCATTACCCTAAAAAAAGACCAAGCCAGAAGAATAAGATTCCTCCTTGATTACAACCATCAGATCCACTTTGATATGTTATTATTCCTAATGCCAATGAGTCTGCTATTGACCAGTTAGTTTATAAACTATATATCTATGGGATAAGACATGGAGAATAGAAAGAGAGGGAGGTCATTTTATGGGAACCATCCAAATTCCCCCCTGTATGCCCAACCTCAGTCATGCATATGTGTACATACACACACAAATACACACTTCTAGACAGATCGTTAAAAGATGACTCAATACACTCCGTTGAGTCTTGAGGTTATATAATAAAAATAATGCAGGATGTCTACATTAAGGGCCTGACATCAGGAAAAAGGAAAAATTTCCCTACCACCTTCTGATTCTTAGTGTTTCAGAAAAGGCACATGGTGGCCATAGGTTCACTGCTCATCTTCCAAGTATTTGAAATGACACAGTGTTATCTAAATACAGTGAATCCTTTATCTTTTTTTATTTGAAACTAGAAATAAAAGTTAGTTGATTAGAGCAACCATAGGCAGCAGCAAGCCAAGTTAGGCACAGATCAAATATTTCTTTACGTCCTTGCCAATGTGTGAAAGTACTAATTCTTGAGTACCTAGAAAACATACATTCTCTTTCCTTTCCTCTTTCCTACAGTAAACACTAGTCCATTTCCTAGAAGATCTTGGTGTCTAACAATGATCAACTAAACATTACCAAGATGTTAGATATCCACAGGCTTACTCTTTTCAAAAAGAGCTGCCAGTGATTGTGGTCATTCAAGGCTGACTGTTCAGAACATAAAGGAATTGGTTTTTAATCGGAGACTGTATAAAGCACAGTGGACTCAAAGTCCACCAAGATGGCAACTACATTCTCAAGAATCTTTTCTAAAAAAAGCAAGAGAAAGTTAAGGCTTGGAAGAATCCTAAAGAAACAGCAATGTTTGCTCAACAGCTAAAACAATATCCTTCCACATGATGTCTAGACTTACCAAAGACAGAGGTGCTCCCAAACTTGGTTTTAAAAGGTTGGTATTGTAAAACCAAAACTCCCAACTTGGATTTTCTGTTGTTATGGCTTGGTAAACTGTATTCGTATTCAGGAGATAAATGAGAGTGGGATTAAGTGGGGAGTAGGATAGCCAAAGGAAGGTGTGGAATGAGCATTGACTGAGCAGGAATAGGCTTCCTGCTAAGAAGTCCTAACCCAGTGAAAATGTACTTCCGTAATGATATGGGCTTCTATAGATCTTAGGAAGTCTCTTTGATTCTTACCCTCTTCCCTCTTATTCCCTTTGCCCCCTTTTCTCCTTGTTGGCCCAGGTCACCATCTTCTCCCTTAACAGAATCAAAAGCAGAATTTTGAGTGTAAAGAAAAACAAGCACAAACAAATGACACATGCTGCCTACCAGTTGCCAGGCCCAGAAATATATCTTCTTACTTGGACACCAGGATAGCCAGGGAATCCACGTTCACCCTAGTGCCAGAAATGAGATAAAGTCTTGTTTAATATCATGTGATTAAGAAATTTCCTTGACATGCCTTGGGGGAAAAGAAGATACTATAATCCAGGTTCACCCCAGTGTCAGAAATGAGATAAGGTCTTGTTTAATGTCATCTGATTAAGAAATTTCCTTCACATGCCTTGGGGAAAAAGAAGACGCTATAATTTTGAGGAAATACACTCAAAACAAGTGCCAGGAAAAACAACTATAGCAACAGTTGTTATCTTGAGCTACTCTCAAGTGGCCATATTTCATATCTCTAATTCAACATGAAACAACTCATAAATAATTTTACAAATTTCCCCCTTCTCTAGCATATTGTGTAATGAAACTTCTTCTGTAGGGCATTTTTATCTCTCAGCTTAAATAACCTGAGGTTTAATCCAACAGAAACCAAGTGCAAGGGCACCACATTGAGTGTTGGGAAGCAGGTGCTCATTGTCAGAACCAAAGGCATACTACAAAGCAATCATTCATTCAACAAATATCCATTTGCATGTCCTATCTTCCAAGCACTTCTCTAGGCACAGGAAATTCAGCAGTGAACAGAACAAAGACCTGTTCCTGCTCTCATGGAACTTACATACTAGAGGGGAAGAAAATGAACAAAGAAATATATAACATGTGAGAAACAGATCAATGTTATTCCAGAAAGGGGATTAAGGAATAAAGAATTATGTGTATCAAAGGATGAGGAGGCACTATTTTATATGAGGTAGTCAGGCAAAGCCTTTTTATAAAGGTGGCATTTGGGTGAAGACCAGCATGAAGTGAGAAAACAAGCAGACTTCTGGGAGAAGAGCATTCCAGGCAGAGGGAGGAGTATGTGGAAAAAAAAAAAAACCCTGAAGTAAGAGGAAGAGTATGTGCTGCTATGTTTGAGGAACACTGAAGCAGAATGGAGCGAGGAGGGCAGGCAGGAGGAGATGAAGTCAAAGAGTTCACAGAGACCACATTGTATAAATTCTTATAGGCCATGTTAACAGTGGGTTTTATTCTGAGTGACATGGAGAATGACAGAAGAGCTTTGAATAAGGGAATGACTTGATCTGACTATGTTTTTAAGGATGTCTCTAGCTGGTGCATGGAGAACTAACTATATGAGGCAAGGGTGGAAGCAGAGAGACCAGTTCAGTGGCTATTGCAATAACACAGATGGAAAATTATGTTGGCTTGGTCCAGAGGGTGGCAGTGCAGTTGTGGGAAATGATAAAATGCTGGTTGTACTTTGAAGATAGACTTACCACTATTTGTTGATGGATTAAATGTAGGAGTGAGAGAAAAAGATTTATCAATGACAGCTGCAAGTGTCTGTCTTGAGCAACTGGATGGATGAAGTTTCCAGTCCCCGAGATAGGAAAGGCTGGAGGAGGGGCAGGTTGTTAAGGGAAACAGTTTTGGCTGACTGGATATTTGACAATATTAAAGGATTATTATTAATTCTTTGATGTAAGAATGGTATTGTGGTTACATTTTTAAATAATCTTTTAAAGATGCAACCTGAAATGTCTATGCATGGAATATATGATTATCTTGAAGTAAATCCCATATATTACATGACCTACAGTAAGTGAACATATGTAGAGGTTCTCTCCTCACTCCTATTTTCTTAATGAAATACGAAGCATGATCATCTGCTTTAAATATGGACTACAAAGCAGGTCTTGGAGGTTTGAGGAGGAAGGAAGGGTATGAAATCAGCATGGTGGGAGGATAAGTGAGTGGGAGTATAAATAAAACAAAACAAAATTGGCCAGGGGTTGTTCATTGTTTGGATTAGGTGATGGGAACATGGGGTGAGGCAGGAAAGTGTCATTATACTAGTCTCCACTTTTATTTATTTTTGAATTTTTCTGTAATAAAAGGTTAACAAACAAAAAAACAAGAAGAAATGTGTTTGGGGACATGCCGATTTTAAGATGCCTGTTAGATGACCAAGTGGAAATATTTTTAGAGTTTGGGATATCGGTCCAAGCGGGAGAAATAAAGTGGAGATAACAGGATAGATGGTTATTGATGACATGGAACTGGATTTCCCCAAGAAATGCCACCTGAGAGGTGAGTAAAGAAGGAAGAAGGTAAGAGAATAGAGCTTTGAGTCTTCCAATACTTAAAGGTCAAGAACATCCAGAAGATCTAGCAAAGCAGGATGAGAAAGAGAAGACAGTGAAAACCAGGAAAATAGAATGTACTGGAAGTTTAGGGAGGGAAAAAATCGGGAATAAACCCATGATCAATCTGTCAAATGCTGCTGAGAGATGGAGCACAATGAGGGCAGAGAAGTGACTGTTGAATTTAGCAACATGGCGTTTACCTCAACAAAAGCAGATGTAGTTGAGTGGGGAGGGTCAAGAAGTGAAGGCTCAAGTGTCAGTTTTTCAACCTCAGTGCCACTGATATTTTGGGCCTGATGGTTCTTTGTTGGGAGGGGCTGTCCTGTGTATTGTAAGATGTTAAACAGCATCTCTACCCAGTAGATTCCAGCACTCTCTCCTTGAGTTCTGACAACCAAAACATCTCCAGACATTGTCAAATGTCCCCTGGAGGGCAAAATCACTCCTGTTGGGAAGCACTGGTATAGACTGCTCCTTCAGTGAGTTTTCCCCAGGGGAAAAAAAATGGACCGAGAGCCTCGGAAAGTAAAACGGAGTGGAATCCAGTCTAGGAGGCAAGGATTAGTCTTAGATAAGACTGTGGACCCTCATCCATAGCAGTAGGAGAGAAGGCAGGGTGTATGGGTACAGAGGCAAGTAGGTTGGCCTACTTGGTGGTGAACATTTATAGAGGTTCTTTTCTCACTGCTTCAATTTTGTTCATGAAATAGGAAGCCATGATCATCTGCTTTAAGTATTGAAGACAAAGCAGATCTTGGAAGTTTGAGGAGAGAGGAGAGGGTGTAAAATAGTCAATTCAGAGAGAAGGAGAGTGAACAGATTAAGAAAATGTACTCAACTGGCCAATCAGCAATATGGGACATTGAAAATGAGGCCATTACATCTTGCAAAGAAAAATTCATGCAAATATAGACTGAATCTGTGTTCCATAATGTTAGCTGTATCACAATAAACAAAAATTGCCCTTGTGCTTAGCTCCAAATTGACATGTAGCCCAAACAATGCACATTTGAATTTTACCCAGAATTTGCCTGCTATGCAAACTTGTCCGTAGCAAAGAAAAATTTAGTTTACCTGGATGGGATTTCAAGGGACTAGCTTCCACATTCAGCTCTGCCTCTAACTAGCTGTGCGACCATAGGCAAGTTACTTCACTTCTCTAAGCCTCAATTTTCTGAAATGTAAATTGACAAAGCTAAGCTAGATGATCACTGAGGTTCCCCATAGCCCATCATTCCATAGTATTTACTGAAAACTTACTATGTTTGAGGCATTTTTCTGCTCAATAAAATGGCAGTGGTGCCATCTTGCAGCCACAGGGAAACAAGAGAATTGCAGAGAAGCCAGCCCAGAATCCTGACATCATTAAGCAACTAAGTATCACTAAACATCCTAGTGATTTCTTATTTTGTGAGGCAATACATGTAACTTGAAGACTAAAGCATCCAGAATAACAGTGGGTATTAAGATTTGATTTGCTCAACAAGTTTCATGTGACCTCCATGCTTTAAGACCTGTCAGTGACCAATTAACTACATATTAAAATACAAGCTTCTTACGAGAGTGGCACTCATTCATTCAAATACATTTATTGAGCACCTACTCTCTGCCAGACTCAGTTCCAGAAAAACAAAAGTGCAATGCTACTGTCAGGTTTACAGCCTGGGGGATACAAGAACAAATTATAATACAACCTTGACAGAAAGGAGCTACTGCAGAAATATGAACATGCTTTAAGAACACAGAGTATAGGACCACAAATTCTGTCTGGGGAAGACCAAGGCTGCTTCCACAAGGAGAAGCTGGTACTTGAGTGGGTCTTAGAAAATGAGTAAAAATTGTCCAAGAGATGGAGATCAGGAAGCACATTCCAAATGAAAACACGAGCGTTTGTAAAGGCAAGGAAGTTGAGAAAGGGTCTGGCACTCCCAGAGCTGAGATGGGAATATCTGACATATATGTGGAAGATGAAGGAAGAAGTTTGACTTTTAAATAAGAGAGCGACAAAATCAATTTTTACTTTTTAGGGAGGGAGCTCTGGTGGCCAAAACATTTTGTAAGTATGTACAAACTGTTCCTAGCATACAACTTGGAAAATAACACTTATTTTAACAAAATAAAATAAAAACTATAGTCCTTAGTTCAGAATGTCCTGTAAGGTTACCCTCACCTTTGTTCCTTTTCTTCCTGGATGTCCATATCCATCAGAACCAGGAAGACCCTAAGAAAATGACATATAAGATGAATTGTAGAGTCATGCAGACCAACACTTGGTTGATAATAGTATCTGAACCCTTGGATAAATCAACAATGCAAAGAAGTAGGGATAACAATGGGGCTTGATGGAGACTGGGAGACTACCTTCATAGGACAAATACTCAGATTTGGAGAAATCTTTGAAAGACCACAATAGAAGGAAGTTTTTGGGGTTTTTAAACCCCCATCTGTACATCAGCAAGATGATACCTTGGTTGTAGGAAGCTATACACAACTGTACAAAGTTTCCCTTGGGCTAAACTTGCTTTCCTTGTGAGATAAAGTAAAAATAGAAGCTTTAGAATTGGTAAATCATCAGACAAAAGCACAGACTTTGGAGAAAAAGATTGGAATATAGGCAATATAGTTTAGTGGTTAAATGTACAGACTATAAACCCAGACAGACCCTAATTTTTATTGCAGTTCCAATGTTAGTTGTTTGAGTCACCCTAGGGAAGTTGCACAACCTCTATAAACTTCAGTTTCCTAATCTGTAAAATAGGGATAATAGTATCATCTACATTGTATACTTGTTGGGAAGATTGAGATTGTGTATGAAAAGTGCTTAACACAATGTCAGGCACAGAGGCAGTACTTGATAAATGATAATTAGTCTGCTGCTGGTGGTAGCAGTGGTAGTGATGGTGTCGGCAGGCGGGCAGTAATGGTAGTGGTGCTGATGGTAATAATGAAGGTGGTGGTGATGATGGTAGTGATAGTGGTAGCAATGGTGATTGATGATAGTGATGGTTATGGTAATGATGGTGGTGGTGGCAATGGTGATGATGGTGATAGTATGCTGTTGCTGATGATGGTGATGGTAATGATGGTGGTGGTGGCAATGGTGATGATGGTGTTGGTGGTAGTAGTGATGGTGGTGGTAATAATGAGGATGATAGTGATAGTGATGGTGGTGGTGGTAGTGATGATGACAATGGTGATAGTGATTGTGGTAGTAATGATGGTAGTGGCGGTGGTGGTGATGGTGATGGTAGTGATGGTGATAATGGTGATAGTGATGGTGGTGATAGTGATGATGGTAATGGTGGTATTGATGGTGATGGAGGTGATGGTGATAATGGTGATAGTGATGGTGGTGATAGTGATGATGGTAATGGTAATATTGATGGTGATGGTGGTGATGGTGGTGGTGTTGATGATGCTGGTAATTGTGATGTTATTGCTGAAGATAATGATGATAGAGGTTGCAGCGGTGGTAATGATGATAATCATGAAAATGATGATACTACCAAGGAGCTTAGCATCTGTATAGACAGACAATGAGCTTCCTGTAATAAAGAGTAAATTCAAAACCCTATAGGTGTTTTTTCTGAATGAGCAAAGAATTCCCCTAAACCAGGTAGATCAGTTGAGAAGAAAAATTAAAAATTTGAAGACACAAAAAGATTCCTATGGTCTAAACAGGAAAGTCTGAAAGACTAGAAAAGAAAGAAAAATAAGAGAAAGAAGATTGCCAAAAATGAGTTCTTTGCAGGGGCTTGTGGGGGTGATAATGAAGTTTATTTGCTGTTACTCCATCTTCTCCTTGCTGAAGGATGTGCAGAAACTCCAGCATCTGCAACCCCCAAGACCCGAACTCTATTTTTGGAGATGTCTCTTGAAAATAGTCATAAAATAGCTAACTTGCTCTCCTGTTCAGGGTGATAACTAAGGTAAAAATGCATAGCCCTGTGTTTGAAAGTGTTGTTTTGTAGAAGGAAGTCTTTTATGATCTTTGGTCTCCAAAGATTATTTCTATGCTCTGAATAATCCAACCCATACTCTTAAAAGTTTGCTGATCTGGCTCTCTTATTTGTTGTCCTGGAAAAAAAAATGTTTCACTGAACATATCTGTATTCCTAAAAGACTCAAATGCTCATAAAATATCATTGTCAAACAGATGAGAGACATTGGCACTTTGCTCTTCAATATGTGAGAAGGCAAAATAAATTCCAAGTCATCTTTGGAGTCTTAATTTATACAAGAAGTCTGAGAAACTATTTCAATTCTTAAGAGCTCTGGTGATCATGTCATATTTGTAACCACGAGTTTAACTCATCAAGAATATTAAAATTTTGTGTTCACAGCAATGATGTTAAAGCCATTTCAATTTATTACATCAAGTTGGTGCCATTTTTGTTTATCAAACCTTTATTCATAATTTCTTACTGGAATCTAAAAGATAGATAAGACACTTTAATGCTGTGGTAGATGACGCCATCAAAATTTGGCTTGGTGCACACTGAGATTTTTTAGACTATATCTACCTGATTTGCCTGATTTCTTGTCTCTGGTACCTATATTCTGAACTAAATAAAAGTGGTTTCATACATTTAAAAAGTTAGAATTTTATGTAAAATAAGAACAAATGGCAAACTAATCAAGAGTCCAAAACAGAGAAACTGGACTTACAGGTTGCCCTCTTGGTCCTTGTCGACCCTGTGGGCCTCTTTCTCCTGCATCACCAAGCTCTCCCTTTTATTATAAAGAGAAAAGATCAAATTAATTTTATTCTATGAGATTAGGCAATTTTGTGTCATTTTCCTCAGAGATTTTACAGTCACTGTTTTCAAGTTTTGGTAGCATACCATACAGCCTAAGGTAAATACTTTTCTCTAGGCTTTGTTAAATATGAATAACTAACAGAGATAGTCACAATTTTGGTTCTGAAAATTAGCAACACCAGGTATGTGACATCAATTACAGAATTTTATATTACTATGACTTTTTCTAAATTTGAATGTGCACATTTATATTTGTGGTTAATCCATATGTATATCTATCTGTCGATACATCTTTGTCTACTTATATATGTGATTCATTTTTCTATATGTTCATCTATATGCCTTGCCTTCAGTCAATAGAATCACCAACCTATCAGAAATGTAAACTGGAAATGATGATATAAGTAAAGATTTGCTTAAGAAAACCCAAGGGGTTCTCCTAAGCTACAATCAAGAAAGAGCGGGTTCTCTGACATTTACCTTCACTCCTCTTGGTCCAGCTTTTCCTTTTGAACCCTTTGGCCCTGGAGGCCCAGGATTCCCCTGAAACAAGATCATGGCCAAAATCACCACTAGGGCCACAAAGTTAACTGTCTGTCTCTCTTGTTGTTATTGAAATAGTCTGTAACTAGAATATGCTCATGAATCACCTTAGAGATGGAAGCTTAGCCTTTAATATTTAATACAACTAATTAATTCTATCCTCCAACATACAAAATGTATAATATACACACTTACACTATGGGCTGGGGGATTGGGATGGGGGAGCAGGAGGCCACATCTACCACATACTGAGAATTGAAGGAATCATTTCTATGCTACAGGGGGAAACATTATTTGATTAAGAGATCCAGAAAACAAAAGCCTAGACTTTCACCTGCTCCAAATTGAGAATATTTTCAGCTGAGATTGACAACAATATAATCAGTTATGAGGCTAGATTTTTTTTCCTGATCAAGACAGAAAAGAACAGAGCTATGGCTTTGGCCATCTTCGAGCTGCTATTTTCAGTTTACTGATGGAGACTCATTCCTGACTCTAATCATGCTGCTCATGTTTCTAAGCCATCTCAAATACTCACTTCCTCAGGAAGCCACTCTAATCATCGGTCTCAATCTATCTGAGCATCTTATGAATCATAAGACATTCCCCCAAGATATTAGGTGTGGAGTAGAGCAGGCACTAGAAAGAGCCAAGTTGGAGGTCATCAGTTCAGACACTTACTATCTAGATGACAAGTCATTTAATTCCCCTTAACCTCAGCTTCCTTATCTATAAAATTGGTATAGTAATGCTTCCTTACATATTTGTGAGGAGCAGATTAGTTACTGATACTTTTATATGGTACTATTATTTCATCTTTTACTATAGCTAAATATGAACTTGTATTACATACCCTTGAGGTTTAAACCCATATCTCATTGATCACTATATCCCCACAACTTACCTAGAGTAGAAGGAGACACATAGCAGATGATCAATATCTACTGCATCAAATTAGCTCTTCTGGAAATTCCTGATATCCCCATATCCCGAACAAACAGTGTGGCTTTATGTTATTTATCCAGGAACAGTCAGGGGTATGAATCAGCCAGTGTTAATGACTAGCTGCATGGTAGCTGTTTTACAAACCTACCTGAGCGCCCACTAAGCCTTTTTGTCCAGAAGTTCCTGGTGGTCCTTGCCTTCCTCTTGATCCCTGATCCAAAGATGAAATTAAAATTCAACCAATTTTTAAAGAGTCATTTATATTCCAAGTAACCACAAAATCATCTTGGATGCCAATGGAAGCACAAATTAAGGTGCCCTGACCCATCATGATCTCATTTATCAAACTTTAATCAGGGAGCATCTGCACTCTGAAGCACCCCAGAACTCACTTCAAACTCACTCCATCTGAAGCAGAGGGTGTGAGTCCTCAGCGTCTCTATTTTAAGCAATCTCTCCAGGTGAATCTCATGAGTACTAAAGTTTGAGGATATTGCTTTTATATTTGAATTCACTCAACTAATTTTAAATCCTAAAAGGGTGGTGAGAGGGCAGCAAAGCTATTGATCTCCGTTGAAGAATGAACCTTTTCCTTGTACACACAAGGGTTAAGGACAAGAGATTGTGTTTTCGATTTGATCAAGAGCCAAGGGTGCATTTAAGTGGCTTAATCTCTCTGACTACACTGCTGGGGATTTGCTCATTTTCTCTCCAATCTATTTTACTTTGCTGATTTTTGACACTTTAATATTTTTCCAGCTTTTCTGAGAAACACTTTCCTATTAGAAGTATTGATTGATCATGGCTTCTACTCTCCTAGGTGAGGTATTGACAATCATCTATTTAAATAGACCATCACTCTCGCATCCCAGCGGGAAGGTGAGAATTAAGGAGAGGTTTCATTGATTATCTTGCTCATGGTTCCCAGCATGACTTGCTTCCCTTCCAACCAGCTGTGTAATGAAGTGGATATAGACAGGAAAGCAGGGACACAACTGTGGTAGGGGGTCCTGAGCTAGTCATCAAAAATAAAAGGGAAAAATATACATCTTTTTGTTGCTTTCCCTTCAGTTCAGATACTATTTTCCATCGTAAAATAAGCATAGTCTCTAATTACACGTTGACTACCCATTTTTTTTCCCCTTGGTTCCTTTAGCAAGCCTAAGAGCAGCAGATACCTTCTGAAATTATCATCTGACACTCATAGGATTTTTAACTATGGAGAATGATTCGATATGTTAGTAAAATTTATTGTTCCAAAGTTCTTCAATTTGAGTATACTTAAAAACAATTTGACTTTTAAAATAAATACATATAATGTGTTCCAGGAGGGCTATAGAATGACAGGTTTGGGTTATGCTTAGACAACGCCGAAAGAACTGGTTGAAAGTTTAAATTTCCAGTTATCATTTGACAACCTAACAAAACCCCACTGGATGAACTTCTTGAGGGCAGGACCTTTGCCTTAATGGTATGAATGTCCCAGGTCTATTAACAGAGTGCCCTGTGCATAATAGATACTCTGTAAACACTTTGCTGATTTTTCCTACCAAATTGAATGATGGGGGTCTCACTGTGTTGCCCAGGCTGGAGTGCCATGGCACCATCATAGCTCACTGCATCCTTGAACTCCTGCGCTCAAAGTGACCGTCCTGCCTCAGCCTCCCAAGTGGCTGGGACGACAGGTGCACACAACTATGCCAAGATACGAACACAATTTTAGTAAATTAAATAATATTTGAATACACAGCTTCAGAGGCAGTAATCAAGAGCACTGATTTTGTAACTATACTGCCTGAGTTTGAATCCCAGCTTTATCACCTACTAGCTGTGTGACCCTTGCCAATTTACCTAACTTCTCCATTCCCTCTTTATTTTTCTCCTGTAAAATGAGGATAATAACCTCCCTCCCATTGAAGAATTAAATTAGTTAATACAAGTGCTTTAGGCAGTGTCTAGAACATGGAGGTCAATAAATATTAGCTATTGTGGTTTAATCTTTTCAGAAAAGAGGTTGTACAATTTTCTTTGGGAGGCCCTGGAAAGGAGGCATCCAAAGCCATTCTGATTTACATCAAATTATTATCAAACAATGAAGTTAAAATTTCAAACAAATATCCTCCAGCACTAAAACCAAGCTCCCAGATACAACCTGTGAGCCTGGATACCCAAGCTCTCCTTGGTAACCCTGTTCACCGGATTCTCCTGGTACACCCTGTCAAAATGAATAAAACTTATAGTGAGTTCACCAGCCATTTTTAGTGTTCATATTGAAAGTAGCTTTTTCTGCAATATATCACTTGAAACCACAACAGAAAGACTCAAACAGTATTTGACTGGTTGTGATCAATCCTCTTAGGAGATGAAGTTGAAGAGGAAATGTGGGTGTTTACACTTATCTTGGGAAAAGGCAAGACTAGATTCTCAGGGCCTTTCTCAGTATTTACACATCTCCTTTCAATGTCTCAGCTAGTGATGGGAGCAAAAATACTTTGTTTAAATAACCCAAACTCTTATTTTGTGTAATAACTGGTTACTAAACAGTCCTTCCTTTTAAGACATACAGATTAAACGTTCAAGGGCGCTAAGGTCTTTTAAGGAAACTCAGAATGTTGATCACAGCGATAAACATGACACTCTGAGACAAAGGCACACAAAGTGCTTGAGAAAATAACAGAAAACTGCCTTTAAAACCCTACAGACCTTTATGGCAAGAAGCTAGCTCTCTAGGCAAAGGGTGAGTTGTTAAAATGATTCATTCTACCACTGATTTAATTTATCCTGCAAATTAATATTTTCATTTCTGCAGAGAAGATATGTTTTCCATGATTGGGGATAACATCTATTTTGTGAATTGTTTTGCCTTTTTCATGTTGCTCACATGTTGACTAGATTATTAATTATTCATAGCTATGCAAAGAGCAAAAACTTCAAAGTCAGAATTCAATCAATATATGGATCAATTACTTGTGCTTCATCAGTTTTTGAAACTATTCAGTACTTCTATTAATCATTCCTGTTATGTTATTCCACTCTTTAAGGTTGATTTCTAGATTTATAAATATGAACCAAATTTTAAAAGGAATACAGCTAGAAATTTTGAACCAGGTTATGAAATGTGGTCTAATTTGCATATCACATTAGTGATATTCATAGTGCAACATTTATAAAAACAATGTGGCTATATATAGCAATGTTCAGACTCCATCATAACTCTATGCTTATACATTTATAGTAAGAAAATAATTTGAGTGGAGCAAAAGTGAAAACAAAACAAAAAACCTATAATACACATCTCTGATGTTCTTCACATCAATTACCATGATACCCAACAAAACAGAAATTACTTAAACGCTCAACATAAGAAAGATTAGTAAATCATGGTACTTCAATAGAGTAAAATATAATGTTCTAAAATGATAATAGAGAGATTTGGAAACAGGAAAAAGCAGAATATAAAATGTTACATACACTGTAATAATCCTCTATTTTTTATACAAGAGAACAGAAAAACATGAAAATACTTGCACAGGGGTGGTGGGTTTATGTACCTTTAAAAAAATTAATAATATTCTCAATTTTATCATCAACAGCAAATTTAAAATTTTGCCTTATTGCCAAAAAATGTATGCATCAATTTGTTTGGCATAAATATAACCTTTTCCATAAATAAACGTTTATTTAGAATTCTACTTTATTATATGTCTTGCAAAGGCCAGCAGATCTAATTGAGCCATATTTTCCCAAAGTCCAAGGAATGCTGTAATTTGGAGTTGTGGGCCTATATGACCAGTGCTCCAATGTTGAGTCAACTAGCAAACCACTGACATGGTGGATAAACCCAGTTCATCCTGAAGCCTGCAAATATTTGTAATTATATCTCTTATTTTAAAAATCAACTATACTATAAGGCCATAGTCACCAAAACAGCATGGTACTGGTATAAAAATAGGCAGATAGAACAATGAAACAGAAATAAATGAAATAAAAAATAGAAATGAAAGCCCTACTCTAAGATATTAGGATATTAGCTTCTTTTCAATCTAAATGAAACTTTATAGCAGAGTGGGGAGGAGGCAGAGAACCATACAAACTTTCCGTTTTGCATGGAAAAAAAAATCACCATGGAAACTTTCAGTGAACCTCAAGCAACCTCAGACAGCCCAGCCAGCACTCCCCTTGACCTCAGAGAGAACAATTTAAAGCCATAAAAGATAGACAATGGGACTATATTAAATGAAAAGCTTCTGAACCGAAAAACAAAAACAAAACAAACAAACAAACAAAAAAATGAGCAGAGTGAAGAGACAACCTGTTGAATGGGAGGAAATACATGCAAACTATTCACCTGACAAGGGATTAATATCTAGCATATACAAGGAACAAACAATTCAATTGCAAAAAAAGCAATCCCATTAAAAAGTGGGCAAAATATCTGAACTGACATTTCTCAAAAGATATACAAATGGCCAATAGGTATATGAAAAAATGTTTAACATCACTGATGATGAAAACCACAATGAGATATTATCTTATACCAGTTAGAATAGTTTTTATCAAAAATACAGAAAACAACAAATGCTAGCAAAGATGCAGAGAAAAGGGATACGTATTTTTGGTAAGAATATAAGTTCATACAGTCATTATGGAAAACAATATAGAGATTTCCCAAAAAGTTAAAAATAGAACTACCATATGATCCACAAATCCCACTAATGGGCATTTACCCAAAGAAAAGAAAGTTAGTATATCAAAGGGTTACCTGTACCCCCGTGCTTATTGCAGCACTATTCACAATAGCAAACATGTGGAATCAACCTAAGTTTCCACCAACAGATGAGCAGATAAAGAAAATGCGATACATATACACAGTGAAATAATATTCAGCCACAAAGGAGAATGAAATCCTGTTATTGGCAGCAACATGGATGGAACTAAAAGTCATTATGTTGAGTAGATAAGTCAGGCACAGAAAGACAAATATCACAAATTCTCTCTCACACATGAGAGCTAAAAAAGTTGATCTCATGAGGTAGAGAGTAGAATGATAGTTATCAGAGGCTGAGAAGGGTGTTGGGGGTAGGGAGAATGAAAGGAGGTTGGTTAATGGGTAAAACATACAGTCACATAGAAAGAATAAGTTCTAGTGTGTGATAGTATAGTAGGGTGACTATAGTTAACAACAATACATTGTACATTTCAAAATAGCTAGAAGAGAATATTTGAAATGTTCCCAATATAAAGAAATAATAAATGTTTGAGGTGATAGATGTCCTAAATACCTGGGTGTGATCATTATATGTTCTATGTATGTATCAAAAATCACATGTACCCCATAAATACATGCAGATATCATGTATCAATAATAAATACAGTAGTCATATGTGTGGAAAAAAGAGCAACTCTTTCCAGAAAGCACTGACCTTTAATCCTGGCAGACCTCGCCTTCCTATTGTCCCCTAAGAAAAATGGAAAGCAGAGACCTTAGAGAAGGATATAGACCAATTTTCACCCCAGCCTACCATCCTCTTCCACAAAGGCAGGGGAAATACGTCCCTCCGGCTGTTAACACCTACCCAAGGGCCGACATTTCCAGGTTCTCCCTGAGGTCCATCAAAATTAGAACTTCCCTGAAAAGTAAGAAATAAAGGGAAGATCAGAAACAAACAGCAACAAATGCTAGCGAAACTTTTTGTCCAATACAGAAGGCACTAGGTAGACGTAGCACTTAAATTTGCACCAAATTAAATTAAAGATGTAGTTTCTTTGTTATGCTGACCACATTCCAAGTGTTCCATAATTCCATATGGCTAGTGACTACCATATTGGATGGCACAGACACGGGATATTTCCATGATCTCAGAATGTTCTGTTGGTCAGTGTTCCTCAAAAAGCAAATGGCATTAAATTCTGATGTTTCAAAATATTCGTGTCGTAGGCATCTTTCCCCAGAGACTGCTCCTTTGATGACTCCTTACAGTTCACCACGCTGGGACCACAGTCACACATAGTCTCCAACAAGCCATGCTTAATATTTGAAAATATTGGCACTTCTCTTTCTACCTGTATCCCTTAGGGTCCTGAGTGGCAGATAGAAACAGAAGGTAGAAAAGCGTCTCTCTGAAGACATGGGTGATCAATATACACAGATGCTGACAGAGAGAGAGAGAGGTTATATAGTCACAGTGAGGAAAGATTCCAGTGTTCTCACTTCTTCGGGGTCAGAAGTGAAAAAATGAGTATTGTCTAGAGAAAAAAATGAGTCTATCTTTTAAGAAAAATTGAAACCATGTGAGATCCCAAGTAGGGGTACTTAAGATAATTATTTCATAAAGTTACATGCTAACTCAATAAGAATACACAAATAGGGAAAGAATGTGAAATAACAGAAACAAAAACGTTTTGTGCAAAGCTGTTCACCCAACTGTTATTCATAATGGATTAAATTCTGAAACAATTTAAACATCCCATAATATGAGGGAAGTATTGATCAAATTATGGTAGAAACACTTATTGAAATAGAATGCAACAATTAAAAACTGTTCTTCAAAAGTTTTTAAAGTACATAAAAGTTTGTGCTATAATGCCAAAAGTATTTAGCCTGAATCTAGTTATGGGGAGACAATCATACAAATCCTAATTGAGGAGTGTTTAGCAAAATAACTGGTGTACACTGTCAGTGCCATGTAAACAAATAACTGAGCAAATGTGATGAAAGGGCACTGACGACACAGGACAGCTAAAGGCACCGCTTGGTCCTCAGCTGGATCCTGGAACAACAGCAGCAGCCACAGAGGACATTATTGGGGTGTTATGGACTCAAGGTTTGTGTTCCCCCCAAAATTCGTATGTTGAAATCCTAACCCCCAATGTGATGTTATGAGGAGGTGGGGCCTTTGGAAGGTGATTAGGCCATGAGGGGGGAACCCTCATGGTGGGATTAGTGCCCTTATAAAAGAGGCTTGAAGGAACACTGTAGCTCTCCTTCTGCCACGTGAGGTTGCAGCCAAGAAGATGGCTATGAACCAGGAAGCAGTCCCTCACCAAACACTGAATCTTCCAGGACCTTGATTTCGGACTTCCCAGCTTCCAGGACTGTGAGAAATAAATGTTTGTTATTCAAGCCACCCAATCTATTAACTCTGTTACAATAGCCCAAACTGCCTAAGACATGCGGCAAGTGGGAAATTTTGAATATGGACTGCGCATTAGAAAATAATATTGGCCGGACACTGTGGCTCACACCTGTAATCCCAGCACTCCAGGAGGCTGAGGCAGGCGGATCACTTGAGGTCAGGAGTTCGAGACCAGCCTGGCCAACATGGTGAAACCCCATCTCTACTAAAAATACAAAAATCAGCCAGCATGGTGGTGGGCACCTGCAATCCCAGCTGCTCTCAGCAGGAGAACTGTTGAACCCAGGAGGTGGAGGTTGCAGTGAGCCATTGCACTCTAGCCTGGGCATCACAGTGAGACTCCATCTCAAAAAAAAAAAAAGAAGGAAAGAAAGAAAGAAAAGAATATTGTATAAATGCTTAATTTCATGAGGGTGATGATTATATTATGTTTATATAGAAGAATATCTTTTGTCTTACTTGTTGAATATTTAGAGGCAAAGTGTCATGAAGCCTTTAATTAATCCTCAATTAGCTCAGTCACACACACATACCCGTAAGTATTCGTATAGAGAGATATAAAGCAAATATAGCTAAAGGATAAAAATTGGTGTTTAGACTTACAACTACATTTTTCTGTAGATTTGAAATTTTTCAGAATGAAGAGTTAGGATAAAAGGTAACAGGTTAATCATGGACTATTTCAACAACACAGAGAATAAAATTAAGGTAAAGAAACACTAGGGGGTGGCATGTTGCTGCTACAAACGAGTTGGTTTTTCACTCTCCTTTCACTTCCTTTATTTCTTCCTTCCCTCTCTCCCTCCCCCTCCTTCCTTCCTTCCTTTCTACATTCCTTCTTTCTTACTTCTATTCCTTCCTTTTTATCTCTCTTTCTTTATTCCATACAAGGGAATGGAGACGGGCTAGCAACTGACAGTATCCACAGCCTCCACCATAAGTGAGCTGAAGGCAAACCCAGTTCTACTAAATACTGAAAGAAAATGTAACCCACTCCTTCTGAAGGAACTGAGGGTGCTGACGATGGACACTGTGTCCCATGTAAAGCGCACGCGCTCTCAGCCATAAAAGAGAACTAAATTATGTCCTTTGCAGCAACATGGATGCAGCTGGAGGCCATTATCCTAAATGAACTAATGCAAAAATAGAAAACCAAATACCACATGTTCTCACTTATAAGTGGGAGTTAAATCTTGGGTTCACACAGACATAAAGATGGGAACAATAGACACAGAGGACTCTGAAAGGGGAGGGGGGAAGGGGGCAAGGAGTGAAAAACTCCCTATTGGTTACTATGTTTACTACTTGGGTGACGGGATCAATAGAGGCTCAAATGTCAGCACCATACAATATACCCTTTTAACAAACCTGTACATGTATCCCCTGAATCTAAAATAAAAATGGAAATTAATAAAAAAGAAATACATAATTTTGGTGGTATAGAAATATTCTACAAATTTGGACTCACGTTAAATATGGGGTTGTAACCTGCTTTTTTCACTTAATATTACATCATGGATGTTTTCCATATCATGAAATCGTCTTCTACATTATGTTTCATGCCCTAACACTAATCCACTGTGTGGAAGAGCATTGCTTACATAAATAATCCTTTATTATTAGGTATTTAAATATTTTCAATGTTTTACTACCTTAAAAATCACTGCAATGATGATCCTTGGAGCTAAACCTTTGTGTTGCACCATGATTAGCTTCCAGATAAATTTCTAGGACTAGAAAGGGTAGACCAAATGACATACACATCTTTTTTTTTTTTTTTTTTTTTTTTTTTAGACAGAGTCTCACTGTCACCCAGGCTGGAGTGCAGTGGCACGATCTCGGTTCACTGCCAGCTCTGCCTCCTGGGTTCATGCCATTCTCCTGCCTCAGCCTCCCTAGTAGCTGGGACTACAGGTGCACGCCATCACGCCCGGCTAATTTTCTGTATTTTTAGTAGAGACAGGGTTTCACAGTGTTAGCCAGGATAGTCTCAATCTCCTGACCTCGTGATCCACCCGCCTTGGCCTCCCAAAGTGCTGGGATTACAGGCGTGAACCACGGCGCCCAGCTGACATACACATCTTAAAGCTGTGACAGACTCAGTTGGTGGCCTATAAAACAGGCCCTCCCTTCCTCTGTGCTAAGAAAATCTCTTTGGTCTTTTCAGTTTTGTTTGCGGCAACAACATACCGGCCTCCAAGGGATGAATTACGACAGGCCTAAGCCAACTGTGATGATCCCATTTCCTTTTGTGGGAGACTTGCTTTCTCTGGATCTCTTGAAATGGGGCAAGGGCTGGTGGGGAGCACAGGGCCTATTTTAGCTAATGAGCAATAGAGAGAATATTGCTGGGAGTAATTTGATGAAAGGAAAGCCCCTTTTCTCCTGGCATTTTATGCAAAGGTGAAGACAAAAACACTTGGAGCTGCTAAACTTGGGGACCGAAGGCTGACATGCTGAGGATGGCAGTATGGGAGGAAAGGCGCCAGGTCCCTGACGACATCACTGAGGCTCAATGGGACCATCAACTGATGTGCCAAAGTTGTCATCACCAATGCCTGGGGTTATAAAATACGTGTATTAGCTAAACACTGCTAGTCAGGCTTTCTGTCATTTGTATATTTTAAAACACTAAAAAAAAAAAAGTAATCCTAACTAATGACTGATGTGCATTGCCTACTGCCTTCCAAAAAGGTTGTATTGATTTTCCTTCTTCCCGGAAGTGTTTCTTTCTCACTTCTGACTGGCATGATTGGTTCTCCAAGCTTTCTCCAATATTAGGTATATAATAAAATTATTCTGCTTGGTCAGCGAGACTGCTTCATCAGGAAACCCTCTCCATCCAGACTGCAACATTTAATCCGCTCTTTGGTTCATGTCGGAAAGGAGTGGTTGCCCCCTGAAGAGCTATCTCCCAACAACACTTAACAGGCTAGAACAGGGGTGTCCAATCTTTTGGCTTCCCTGGGCCACATTGGAGGAAGAAGAATTGTCTTGGGCCACACATAAAATACACTAACACTAATGATAGCTGATGAGCTTGAAAGAAAGAAAAGAAAGAAAAGAAAGAAAAGAAAGAAAGAAAGAAAGAAAGAAAGAAAGAAAGAAAGAAAGAAAGA